>NW_027176672.1:1755131-1782631 GCF_023349555.1 Cebidichthys violaceus
TCAAACTTTTGAGTATCTTATTTTAAAAAAAAGTTGTTCGGATATCTTTAAGATGTAGCGAATGAAATGTGCAAAAATGTGGTTCAATATTTCAAATGATGAGCAATGTGGTCTATATGTGAACATCTTAACTTTAGCCCTGCTTTTCCACGGACGAGCTCCCAGATCGGCATTGGCTCGTTGATCCGATCTTGAGGTAGGGGTGTGTGTGTGTGTGTGTGTGTGTGTGTGTGTGTGTGTGTGTGTGTGTGTGTGTGTGTGTGTGTGTGTGTGTGTGTGTGTGTGTGTGTGTGTGTGTGTGTGTAAACAGGCTAGCTTGTCAATACGCGAGCCAAAAACCACATCAACGAGCACGACTACGGGTTTTGGTGTTACGCAAATTACCGGGTGACTTTTCACACGTGTTTTTGTGACCAGCAGCAGTTTGGAGATTCCTCACTTTCTCCTGGTGAAAGGTCCTGTAGGGTGCGACTCCATGTCGCCGGTCGGTCATGTAGTGTGAAAAAAAAAAACCCACGACGACTTCAAGACTCCAGATTATAAGACTGCAAGTAGGGTGACCGCACAGCTAAGTGAGGAGAGTGACGGTTGGCTTAAGCTGAACATGTGGAAACGTAGTGGATGCTTCATGTGCGCTGCAGCTGCAGGTCATGGAGAGAAACCCTACCTAACCCAGGACTGTAAAGTATCGGTCATACGGTGGAAGGCCAGCAGCTTTGTTCCCCTGTACGAGGCACGTTTCTAAAATAACCGTGGTTGTCATTTCCTTTCAGTGAAAACCTTTTTTGGAGTTTTTTGCAAAGTCAGACAAAATGACCATCGGAGCAGCGTTTCAGTACCAAAGACGCGGTGAAGCACCCTGCCTACCCGCCGCTGCCCGGCACACAGCTGCTCTGTTTTGCATTTTCCAGTTAAACCAGTTATGAGACTGGTTCAAATGAGTTTGTGTTTTGTCGAATGCTTAAATCACCGACTAGCCAAGGCTGTTTTTTTGGTACATTTTGGGCATTTCGAATAAACAAAAAAGGAACTATAAAAGTGAAATACTTACCCACTGCTGACCCCTGCTACTTATCAGTCATCCCAGAGAGAGTAGGTGTCCAAGTGTGTGTGTGTGTGTGTGTGTGTGTGTGTGTGTGTGTGTGTGTGTGTGTGTGTGTGTGTGTGTGTGTGTGATTGTGTTACGTAGTGCCACGATTCATAGAGGAAGGAAAATCTGTGATGCCCAAAAGAGGCACTGTGTGCATGGTGCGTGAGCTGCTGTGTGATCTGAGTGTGTATGAGTAGCGAATGGTACATACACGCTGTGTTTAACTTAGATGATGGTATGGAAGTGGCCTGAACTTCTGTGAGACTGGGGTCGCAGGCTACGGGAGACGCAGCCTCCTCATGCCCATCATCTTCCTTCACCTCCTCTTCACCTTCCTCCTCAGCCTTCTCTGCTAATCTCTTAGACATCCTACCCGACTTCTGACCCTGTGATGACAATATTTAAAAAAAAAAAAAAAACAAGGTCAAAAACCAAACTTCACTTCACAGCATAGAACAGATCAGATAGACTCAGCAGGGAAATATATTGCCTGTACACTTTAAACGTCGCCCTCGAATGTGTGAGTCTCCGTTGTGAAGCCGCTTACCTTCGCGGTGGTGGGTCTGGCGGCGCCGGCCTTTTTCGGGGGCCGTCCTCTGGGCTTGGGCACCTTTGGACCAGAGAGAGTCTTCATGGTGACGGCAGCGTGCTGCAGGATGCAGTCAGTGCCACAGTAAACAGAGTCCTGTAGGGCTTGTCTGGAGCACCTGGGTCCGATGCACAGAGGAAGCGAGCCGTCTGTCTCCATCTCAGCGTCGGGCTCGGGCTCAAGCTTAGGCTCAAGCTTAGGCTCAAGCTTAGGCTCAAGCTTAGGCTCAGGAACAGGCTCTGGAACAGGCTCAAGAACAGGCTCAGGCCTTGTCATAGGAGCCTCCTCCTCCTCCTCAAACACCAATACAGTCTCCTGAAACCAGAGTCTCATCTTAGACCACAACGGCAAACTAACACTGTGATCTCACACTTGCTGTCACACAGGAATTAGAGAAATATTCAACCTAAAAACTACCTCAACAAGTTCAACAGCTGTATCATTTTGTATTGTAGCGACTAAGTACAATAAGCTATCTGGAGATCACTGGCAACCAAAATGGAATTCTAACCTTGAGGTCTTGCTGCTCCTCATGCCCCTCCTGTTCTCCACCAGGAGGACTCAGTGTCAAGCATTCAGGGTAGCTCAGCTCAGGCTCCGGTTGAACGTGAAGCTCCGGTTGAACGTGAAGCTCCGGTTGTAGTTGGATTTGCTTCTTTGTAGAGCAAGGAGGGCAGATGTACTCTTCCCCTCTCCTCTCCATCTTACGGCCCTGTGTCGCAGTGATACCGACACAGTCGCCGTGGAACCACTCCTGGCATCCGTCACAGCAGATCATGAACCTGCAAGCGGTGAAAAATCAGGAAGTGAAACAGGCAGATGGTTGAGGTATGCAAACCTCCAAAGCCCAAGAGATCTTGTGCATTGTGTGAAATGAGCACATACCTTTTATCTTGTTTTTGTCGACAGATGCAGTACAGAGCATTGGAGTCAGAGCCCTCTGCGTCAGATATGCCTGAACACCTCTTATCGTCTATCTTCTTCTCCTCCCGCTCCTGCTCCACCTCCTCCATCTCCTCCTCCTCCTCTGGCGCGTCGTCATACTGGCCAGGAGTCGCATCAGTGATCTGGTCTAAATCAGTGTCTATGACTATGTAGTCTGAGCTCGATGGCTGAGTGGGACTTAGAGTGACGTCAGAGTTAGTGGATGATATCTCTATTTCAGCAGAGCCGTTTTCTTTTTCCTCCTGCTGCAGCTGCTGCTGTTCGGCCGGATGAACAAGCACCACCTCATCATCGACGTCCTCGTCATCCACAACGCTCAATTGAGGCGCAGCCGCCCTGCCCCTCCCTCTGCCCCTCCCTCTACCTCTCCCCCTTCCCCTTCCTCTGCCTCTGCCCCTTCCTCTGGCCTTTCCTCTTCCACCTCTCCCCCCTCTAGCTCTCGCGTCTCCCTGCCTGCCTTTCGATGCCAGTTGCTCTTTAATCTGCATCAGAGTCATTTCATCACTGTCCTCTTCTTGACTAGAAATCAACACCACATCGTCGATGTCCCCGCCCGGCACATTGTCAGGAGTAACGGGTTGCGAGATCTCCATCTCATCGGCCGATTCGATATTATCATCGGGCGCCTCTGTGTCTTCTATATCCTCTGGAGGAGGAGCCTCGGAGGCATCGGCGGCCTCCAAAATGTCAGGAACTGCCAGTGCATCTGACATCTCCATCGACAGGCCCTCGTTCCCGCCGAGCAGCGAGAAGGCAGTGTGGAAGGCAGAGCCAAAATCTTGCCATAAGCTGGGGTCGAGGCTCCCTCCCGCAGAAGCTTCGGAGGCCGGCTTGCTCTCCTCCGACACCGGCGACGACGGGGCGGACCACTCGAGCTCATCGAGAACACTCTTAGTTGCACTATTGGCTCTCTGGGCGGTGCAGGTTTCTGGAGTGGGCGGGGGCGTCTGGTAGGTTCGACGACTTCGGCCTCTGCGTACAAGCGGAGGACTGTGAGTTAGCTCTCCGACTTCATCCATGAACTCTCGTTTAGCGATGGTTGTCCTCCTGAAGCCCCAGGACTTCTTAACCTGAGACATGGTCGGCCTAACACTCGACTCTGCCTCTTCGGACTGGCTCTGCTGTTCCTCTGTAGAAAGAAAAACACAGCCAACCAAAAATAAATCTCTTTCGTGTTCATCTATAGCGACAGGTTGTGCGTCACAGAAACTCACAGACCAAAGAATCTGGTTTACCTGCATTATAACCATCGGTGACGCTGTCATTTTCCATCGGGTCCATTTTCGGCATCCACGGGTCACACCGCTGTCAACACACAGAGACATAATTTGTTACTACACAAGTTCTAAAGGATGAGGACTAAATGAAGAAAAGAGGTGCCTCTGGGAAATAAATTAGCAGGTGGCTGCAAAGGCCTAAATGTCAGGACGTGCAAAAGACTCATTCCACTTGTCTCTCTTTGTAGCTGGGTAAATTGAGGGGGGGGGAAATACCACAAGGCATTTGCATTAAATCACGAGGCAAAAATAAGCCCCACACACAAACCATAACAGTAACTTGATTGTGTGAGAAGGCTGGAGCTTTAGTTCATAAAACATTTGACATGCAAAAACATGGAATATCAAAGTTCCACTTCCTTAGTACTGCATTCTATGTTTAATAACGTCATCATAGAATAGCGGACTGTAAGGCCAGCTATGCACATGTTGACATGGGTGAAACTAACTGGGTTGAACACGTTGCTTAGCAAATGAGTGCATTTTAACAACACTCAACGAAAGGAACACGTGATGAAATATACCGTTTCCTGCGTTGTGTCTAATTAACGTTTATTTTAATCCACGGCTGTCCAATTTTGACATTTTTTCGCTTGTTTCCAACCGCGTTATTTACTGAATATACCCAGTGTTTACATTATCTAACGTTTGGTTTCCTGTTGTGGGCCTGAAGATCTGACCCATCTTTAAGTCTAGGCGCAGACTCGGCCTGGTCTCGATGGTGCATTTATCCACAGGAGTGACGACCTACCTGGGCAGTCTAAACCACGTCTATGTACTTTAAATGCAAATTTACATTCGTTAGCAAATCAGACGAACGAATAAACAGCCCTTACTTATGTCACTGCCAGATCTCAGTCGACTGTGAAAGAGCGGAAACGAAACGTCCTTGTCCTGCAAAGCCGCAAACACCCGAGTTATCCCGCAAAGAGAATACAGTAGTCTCTTTTCTGGCGACGACCAACACTGCTCTCTGCACCGAATTTAAGCTAACGTTAGCCACCAGCTGCTAAACTAGCTGCTAATAAATGCTACGTGCTGCGAAGCTAATTGTTCCGGGACAATAAGTACATGTTGCATGATATGTACGTGAACACTGCAAGAAAAACTGGAATCGTACCTTGAATCTTAACGACTCGTTTCCAGTTATATAATGGATTCGCTCAGCTAGCCAGCTAGTAAGCTAGCACAGCCTTCCATTTTCCTCTGCATAGCTTTGCCGTTTTTCGTAATCTCGCGAGATTTCCTCGGAAAGCCCCGTGACTTCCTGTTCAGCGAGCGCTTCGTTTGCCTCCGTTGCTCATTTGCATAGAAAAAGGGTCTAAAATGAATCAAGGGTGCACCGCGTTAGGTTGATCAGAGCATTTTTTTTATTTTTTTCTTCACGAGTCCATTTATTGTATATGTACAATATGTAAACACGAACACAAGCTCAAAACAGACATGCGCACAGGAAATAATGTCCAGCCAAAATGCAGTTTCTATTTATTCCTACCCAACTCTTACAGACAGTCCTATCAGGATTTACACCAGCTTTGGATAACAAGTTAAACAGAGCCTTCGCTTAGAGCTGACATTCATATGAAGTAATTTATTAATTTTTTTTTAGACACATAGAAATGTGATTTCATTAAACATACTATAAAAACATATAACACTATAAATATTGTTCAGGTATTTTCTTACAAAAACTTTGTACAGTTTAAATTTTTCAGTTCTTTTTTTTTTTTTATAAATCACAGATATTTTTTTTTTATGTATGTCTATACAATGTTTAACTACAATACAAAGTTGGTATGAGCCAAAAATTGCCCCCGCTGACATAGTTGAAAACATTACGTTTAAACTTGCATTACTCAAAATATCTCAGTTGACATGAAGTGAACATGGTTTAAAACAAAGATTAAACTTGCATAACTCAACATACCTCTGATGGCACCATGATGAATGGATATCAACTGTTGTTGGTGGCTGTTTTTTTGTCTCATAATATTGAGATAAATCCACTAAATGATACAGCAATTAAGTACTTAAGAGCAGCATTGAAAAAGTGTAACTATTCTGTGAGTCGATACAATCTTGTTCAGACTTGAAACAAAGTGGTAACAGAGCTATAACAAAACTACAATATGAAAACATACAACCTCACATTTTATTTCTCAAGACAGACTACTTTCACATTGTGAATCCACCTGAACACCAGACTTGTGGAAACTGCGAATGAGAGATGACAATAACAACAACAACGACGACAACAAAAAAAGTCCACCAAGCAGATGTACACATGGGAATGGAAAAAAAAAATAAAAAAAATAAAAGTGATTTGTCACAGCGCTGCAGGCCTTCAAGCACCAAGTTTTGACGCCGTGTGTCTTGACGCGGCGAGCCCCACAGCGGCCTGGCAAAGCGTGCGAGAGTGTCTGTAGTGTAGCAGTTAGGTCACAGTAACGCCAGCGCTGTCCTTGCTCTTGTCGACGTATGTGGGAGAGTTGCTTTTGTCCGATAAGGGTCCCGCTCCAGAGGGCAGGGTCTGCTTGGGAGGAGAGTGGCTTGACGACTTGACCGAAGGGTCCGAGTTGGACTCTGCCTCTGGGTCCTGCTGCGGAGCCGTGGCTGGAAGGGAAAACAGAAAGATATAAACGGAGAACATCCACACCGTGTATCCGCAGAATGTGCTTCTTCACCCCCCCACACACCGGTAGAGAGAGAGAGGCAGGGCTGAGTCTATAAAACAATGATGAGGTAATCTGTGTGGATTATTGAAAAGTTATGCTTTTATCAGTTGGTTAGATACATTATGAGCTTTTGAAGTAATGAGTGCTTCGGTTGAGAGGAGCTGGGTGAGTTTATTGGTCTCGGATGATGTCATAACCATTATACATTTGACATTTATTGCATGACGCTGTAGTGCAAATACAGAAAGCATGGAGAAGGAGCTGCCTTGGAATTTTCATTTCCCATATTTAAAAAAATTGAATGCAGTACAGTGAGAACATCTGTCGGTTTCAAAACAATAAATAACATCAGACTCAAGAGAAAGTGGATGGAGACTGTCTTTGAAAATACATAATCCTCTTAAAGATGCAGTTAGTAATAACAAAAAAAAAAAAAAATGTTTAGCATATTTTCTTAAACTGTCACTATGTGTATATGGAAGTTTGTGATCCTGCCGCCATTCTGAAAACAGTCGAGCCAAAACCGGCCAGAGCAAACGTTCTCATTTTACATCTAAACAGTTCATTGAAAATATGTTTCTGAAAACATTTGAGGAGATATATGAGCAATACAGTAACAGAATCTCGATTCATATTTGACAGTTTGACCAGAATTCACGAGCAGTGATTGACAGCTGCGTTGTTTTTCCCTTCAGGTGCGGTGGAATCTTTCAAATGCACCAAGAGGAGGAAGAGGAACCAGATTTTGTTCACAGCTTATCCGTCTCATGTACTTCAGTCAGTTTAATAAAAGGTTATTCCTATATACAAGTTACCAAAACAGCTTTAATCCACTATTTCACAAAAGTAACAAGGAAATTAGAATTAGAATTTTTTTAATACACAAGAAAAAGGCAGGCATTAAAGTACAAAAACGTTTTAATTTTTTGACATAAATCTGGTGGACATCAGGAGGATTACTCCCACACACACACTGTATATTCCTCCACAGTGCAGTACACAGTAACTTTATGCGTCTTTCATGTCAAATAACATTTCAGTTCAGATCACAGTACAAATACTGGGCGCTTCATCTGCAACAGGAAACAATTCACCGGGGAAGCGTTCACATCAACTCAGCTTTAAATAATAAATTACAATAAAATATTTGAGCATATATTTTTGTTGTTTTATGTGCATCTTTTGGCAGATTTTTTTTTAAATTATGTTAATTTACTGTAATAAAACAACTTTTGGTATTTGCCAATTATCTTTAACAACCATTGTGTGACGACTTTGTGCATCACGGCACTCAACATGACTCAACAACAGATCGTGTTCACATTTAATGTACATACTGAGCACACTAGTGTGCTGTGAGTGCGCTCATATTACCTGACTGTGTGCAGGACTTCATGTGTTCAGGCCAGTGGGCTTGCTGACAGGGGTAATCACAGTAACTGGTATTCCAGCAGCAATAGAAGATGGCCTCCTTCCTGCAGTTAGCGCACCACTGTTTCTTTTTGGTCTCGTCCACCGCCTGCTGCTTCTCCACCTCCGTCTGCTTCTTCACCTCGGCCACCAGGCGTTCCCTCTCCTGCTCCAGGCTCTGCCTCATCTCCGCCATCGTCAGTTCTGCGTTTTTAAAAAAGGGAGACAAAATGAAAACGGCTTGAAACTCGTGCCGTGCGCGTTCATATTACTATTCGGTAGTATTGTCAACTTACCAAGATTGTGCTTCATCTCTGACAACTCTTGTTGATGCAGCCACTGGAGCTTCTCGATCTCTATCCTTAGTCGTCGAATCTGTGGCAAAATAACACAGAGATTAAAAAAAAAAAAAAAGTGCCAAGTATTATTATGACGTTAAATAAAGCATCGGTCTATATGCCAGAAGTTACCTCTGCAATTGTGTTTCCTGAAGTGCTTTTGGAGAGATCATTGTAGATTTCAGTCATTGTCCCTTTTATTGTGTCCATAATCTGCAGATTTTTTTTGCAAAAACATGCGATATTAGCCGACAGTTTTAACCAGAAAAATGAAGTGAAGAGAACAGTTATTCAATTTATAGGAAGTAAAATGAGTCAAATTACTTTGTTTGTGTACTTGGCTATATCCGCAGCCACCTCCGCTGAGCCGGTGGGGATCTGCACGTCTCCTGACGAGGAGCTGCCAGATGTGACCTGGGCAGCTGTTGATGAGGAAGTACTCTGAGGCACGTCTTTTTGCACTGCAGGGGATGAAGGAGGATTTTGTTTTAATTCACATTTTATCTTTTTATTTTAATGTTTAATGTTCAGATGACCGATCATGCTGGTGTGTATACCCTTGGCAGCTTGTCTGGTCTGATAGCGGGTACTGGAGGAGTTCTGCTGTTGGGACTGAACCTGCTGCGGGCTGCGGGCCTGACCCGGACTCTGGGCCGGCGTCTGCACCGGCGACTGCTCTCCGTGCTGCTGCTGCCTCTGCACCTTCTGCATGTGCCACTTCTGAGAGGACGTCTGGAACTTGGTTGGATTCCAAACCACCGCTCGCTGCACGGCCTGAGCCGTCTCTTTGGGCAGTAGAGGGCGCTGTTTCTTTAGAGCCGCGGGGACGGGGGACGTGGTGGAGGCCGAGGTGGAGGCAGGAGAGGGTGCGCTGGCGGATCCGCTGGTAGCTGCGGTGGCACTGGGCGCAAGGTTGGTGGAGACAAGGTTGAGGGCTGCTGTGATGGCGGGTTGCGAAGTGTCCTTCAGGTTAGGGGCGGATTCCCGTGACGGAGCAGCTGCTGCAGCAGATGAAGCCAGTTTACCTGAGCAGGACAATAATAATATTTCTCCATCAGTGTCACGCATTCTGGATTTCTAAATTGGGCACTTTAATAAGCCCGAGAGGATTAAATGTAGAAGTTAACTTGAAGCCATTTTTGTGGAGTCAAGGAACAGGAGTTTTTGAGACGATTGATGTGTAAAAGTGGAGGAGTTAGACAGGTATTGGAAGGTAAAAAGAAATGTGGATAAAGCCTTTTGTGGCACCAAAAGAAGCTTCACAAAATCTGATAAACTTGTACGTGACTAAACTCTCAAAAGATAGTTGTAATGTTCCTTTTTGTGAGTTTTATGGCAATTGATATTTCTAATAATACTTTTTTGTACCCACAAAGAGTAATGGTATTTTCTTAAGGAAAGGGTGATGACGTTTGTATACTGTATAAAGTATAAATGGTGATTTTTCACATGAATCACTGATCCATGGAATGCATAAATAAGGAAACTGGAAAGTACTTTCATTGAAGCTCAAACTGCACGTCACTACTTTGCGTTCCAACATTTCAAGGGGATTATTTCCTCCCAAGTCGTCCTTCTAACTGAGACACACGTCCTACTGAGAACCACGGGGAGAAGATGGACGCGGTACGTCAAAGGCCTCACCTTCCAGCTTGGCAACATTAGGCTCTTTGAGAGTTTTAGCCGCGGAAGCGCCGGGCTCTCTTCTCGCCCTCTTTGAGTCGCGGCCTCCATGCTCGTCTCCCAGGTCGATCACCAGCTCTCTTTCAGAATCAGAGTCTTGCTCGGCCGCTGATGTGGCAGCGGCCGCTCTGCCCTCCTCTTGGGCTTTGGGTTTGTCGGCGAGGGGCTGCGACTGGGGCGTCCTGGGCTTGTCCTGGAGGCCCCTGTCAGGGCCATTGGCGCCGTGTTTGTCTTTATGCAGAAGTTCAGGCGCGGCTTTATCCGCTTTCCCCGTAACCGCCTCCTTAATCTCTCCATCTGTGTTTGCTTTGGGCCTTTTTCTCTCAGCTTTGTCCCGGTCGTCCTGGGCGGAGGTCTTTGGCTTGTGTTCCTCGTCGCTGAGATACTCACTGTCACTGGAGTCGGATTTCTCAGAGTCGTCGGAGTCGCTGTGATCCACACCTTTGTACACGTCTTCAGAGATCTCGTCTATCCCTGAATGGAGAAACGCACATTATTGATTACACGTTTTAAAAGAGTCAAAAACACTTTCTGTCAGGCAGCGTGGAATAAAGAATAAAGCCACACTTTGTCTGAGATCACATGTGTCCTCTTTAAACATTAAAGTGTTGAAAATATAAAAATTGGGAAAACTGTCACTCATAATTTACTGTATCAATCTCAATCTTTTTGTACTGATTGGATATGTACCGAGCTGTGCCTTGCAGCTCTCAATCGTCTTGTCCAGGCTCCTGATGGGTCTCTTTGGGGTGGGAAGGGAAGCCGACGCTCCTTGTTGTTGCTGATGTTGCTGCTGCTGCTGCTGCTGCACGGTCTCACTCAGCTCCTTCAGATCCATCTCAGCCTTCACCCGATCTGAAAGGAACAGGTTCGATATCAGTACAAAATTCCAAGCATAAGCTAACGCGGCAGGGACTGTTGGCCTTTCTGGCGTCATCGTGACAGCGTATTTGTGCTGTTGGAACTGACCCAGGTTGAGATTGAGGATGCCGCCTGTGCCTGCGGTCCTCTCCTGCTTGGGGACCAGTCCAGGGTTAAAGGGCTTCGGGCTGCCTGCCGCGTTGCCTGCAGGACCCATCTTCCCCGAGACTGGAGATGCTGTAATTACAAAATGTCAAAAAAATAGTTTTTAATAAAGCCTCTGTAAAGCCTCCGTACATTTTCTGTAAGTTCAACTCCACCAGCAACCCCCTTTTTCATGTCATCATTTAATAAATTGCTACTATAAAAATATCGCTGTTTATTTACCAGTACAGTCCATTGATTCCTCTCCGGTGCTGTAGTGGAAGGCAGGATTCCTGCCGGGCTTTTCCATATCCTGCTCCCCATCGGACCCGGTGTGAACCGAGGAGTTGGTGCTCATGGGAGACCGGGGCATGTCCGTCATCGAGACCCTCTGGCCCATGCCGCTGGGCGTGGAACTCTTGCCGAGGACCATCTTAGGAGACGCCGTTATATCGAAGTTGAAGCGCAGTTTATCCGGTTTCTCCGTTTTCACGGTACCGGCACTGGGGTTGGAGGGGTCCAGCAGCATCTGTAGCTGGTTGTTGGGTGTGAAGGGAGTGCGGAAGGGTGCATAGTTGAATACCCCAAATTTCTTGCGAATATTTTCCACATAAACCTCCATCTCTTGCATGGCACTGTTGAAAATGCTCTTTGTCTTCTTCACAGAGAACGGGATCTCTTTGGACATGAGGTAGCAGTTGTTGATGGGGACCCAGGCCCTAACATACAAGCACAACAAAACATCCATCAAATTCACAGTGACCAGGGTGACTACTCAGGACTTAGTTCTGGTCCAACAAGCTGAACGCGTAGCGCTATAGATCCTCTACAATGCTCAACAGCTTCTTCTCACCGGTCGTGTTGCCCAAAGAAGCGTGCGTCTACCTGCCCGTCCTTTTCCCGAAGTGCTTTTGCTGGCCAGAAGGGAAAGCCCTTTAGCTTAGCCCAGACCAGAGGGTGGGGTGGACTCTATAAGGGGACGAAGCACAAATAAATCAAAAACCTCACAGGTCTACCATCAAAACTAAAAATGTTTGAATACAGTATTTAAGATCGCGTAAGGACCTACACATGGCTCACAAAACCAGTTGTCCCTTTTTTGGCATGAAGACAGGTAGCACTCTGGACACACCTCAATCTCATTCATCTGGAAATACATCATGACATAATGAATGACAATTAATCTATAAATCTCATCAGACAGAATAGTTGCTCATATTAGGCGAAGCGTCTTTACCTCGTGTTCACAAATCTTGACGATGACTTTTGCGGTTGCTGTTAATTTGTGATTACCTGGAATAAGGTGAAAATCTTAATATTTTTAATTAGCAGAGTAGAGGGATCGCTCATATCAGGTCAAAATGGCTCACCTCCATTGTAGATGATGCAGTTGTGTAAGATCCATTTCATGTCAGCAAGAAAGGCTTCAGTGCAGCCGTACATTTTCTTTTTGATATTCTATTGAACAAGTGAAAATAAGCAAATCAAAGACGAGACGCGTCACTGAAAAGATGTAAATATTGTAAAAGCTGGGCCACAAATTGTTTGTAGTATCTGTATATTTTCTGGTGAACTGTACTCGGCATCTTGGGACTTTGTTCTATATGTTACAACATTTGAATGTTCTTGTGCTGCTTTTTTGTTTTGGTGAGCAAAAGAAAAATGTTGGAATCTGGTGGACAATCAAGTCCACACACACACACACACACACACACACACACACACACACACAATAAGGCTTCACAGCTGTTTGCTGTCCCTTCCTGCTCAATCGACACCTTTAGTCTCCATTTTTAAAAGACGTTTTATGTTCAAATCAAAACAGAAATAGAGAACATTACCTTTTCTAAAGTAGACAGGTCCATCGCGTGGAAAATGTACTCTGCGTAATCCGGGTGCTGCTCCAGAGACACGGGTTTCTGAAAAGGCTCGGTCTGGACAAATATGAAAAAGAAAAAAAACAAATCAATACGTTTGATCAAAACAAGTCTCATGTCCTGGATGCATTTCCTGGACTTGTGTGTTTGCGTACCACAGTAAAGTCACATCAATCTTATTCATATAGCTCAATATCACACATTCGCTCCGATATGAAACGTCTTCTTAGACATAGAGAATAAGGCACTTTTCAAACCAGCATTCAACGGATCTTTAAAAGACTCACCCCAGGCTGTTTAATCTTTTGAAGTGCAAATTTGAGCAAGTAGGAGAGTTGGTCTATTGTCAGCATTGTCATTGCCTTGCTCTGGGTTTCGATGCATTCGGCAACTGTTATTTTCTGCAACAATGATAAAAGACGTTCAATAATTGATTACATTAATAAACCCATAATGACGTTAACACACATCAAAAGGACATTGGACCTCATTCACCAACTGATCTTGACGAGAAACGTCTTCTTAAAACCCACTTTAGTTTTTAATGAAGATTAATATTTAATTTTAGTAATCAAGTAGTCCTCCAGCAGTGATCATTTTAGGTTCTTTCATACATGACTACATACGGAGTCGCATGTTAGCTGTATATAAACAGCATAATAATGTGTTAGTCTACAGCCTAACTATAATTTAAACTACAGTAGTCTATAAATTCATTAAATAGCTAAACTGTCTGTTTCATTACTTTATATTAAAATATCAATTAGGTCATAATCTGCAAGAGAAATAAAAAAAATATATTTTTTATTATGGTAATTTAATCTGACCCAAACAAATGTGATTACAAAAAGAGGTTTCTGCTGTATTTTACACTTAACCACACTTTTTTGCGTTGCTTATTATTTCATATCCACTAATAAATATGACGACTTGTTTGGCATCCACTTCCTGCAGAAGTACCTCCGCTTCAGAAGGTTCTTGTTGTTTTTTTGTTGTTTTTTTTTTTTTTTTTTTAAATCGGTGTGCTCCTCCCCGTTTAGACTTTTGTTTGGGCGATTCATTCTCATGACCTTTCATGGAGATTAGCAGGGCGTTTACCTTTGCTGATTAGATCAACAGGCACACCTTGAATTCAAGAGGACAAAGGGATTCCTCATTATAAGGAAACAGGTACGAACTATTCTGTGGTTTAAGAGCATGTCCGGAGTCTGCCACAGACTTTTCTCAAGAACAAATAAACGTATTGGTGAATGAGGCCCATTGGAACGAACATGAACGTACATCTCAACTTCTGTTCAGTTTATATTACCTGCTTTCTTTGGATTTAGCGAATACAAGCATTTAAAATTCTGCCAATGAACAGAAGTGCAGAGTAACTTTCCCTCGCAGATCAACATTCAAATCCTCTAAACATCTCTCAAACTTGCAGTGTGAGCAGCTAGCTTGCTGGGGTGTCACACCATGTGTCGTGGACGGGCCAAGAGGTCTGTAGGGTTTTAGGATCAACCGCAAAAGACAAAAAGCAGGAGGTTTCCCCCCCGACGAGCTCCTTCTGTCCGGCCGAAGCTGCACACGACACATAGTCCGACGCCCCTTTAGTCAACCCGAGCAAGCGAGATTGTGCACTCGCACACAATCTTTCACGTACAGCCACACACACACACACACACACACACACACACACACACACACACACACACACACACACATACGCGTCTTCTGCGAGATACCTCACACTCTGGACAGAACCAGTCGCCCTCGGGCTCGGCTGGTAGTTTGAGGCACTTGGCGTGGTACACCCTGGGGCAGAGCTCACAGCAGAGCACCTGGCCCTCGCGGTGGCACAGCCAGCAGTAGAAGTCGTTCCTGCCGTCCTGCGGTACAACATCAACAGGGTCTGTGGTGAGTGCTGGCTGCTTCATATAGTAAAAGGGGCCATGTCTTAGCTCTGACTGAAATGCAGGCAAGAAAAAACAAAGGGGGCAGGTTTCAAAAAACACGCAGGAACACAAAAAAGGTGCAGTGCAACAGAAACAAGACAGCAATACGGTGGGGGAAGCAGGGGAAGCAGCAGAGAGGGAAGTGATGGTTATAAACACAACATGTTTTACTATCTGGTCATGTGACTGTTTCTACTGAGAGTCAAACAAGAGCAACCCAACGGGTTTTAGAGGGTGAGCTTGATGCTACGATTAGAAAGCTCACATTTCAACTGAGAGTTGACACAATGCATGATATCATGATACGGTTCTCTGCTGATGATACACGTCGGGTGGATGAATAGAAGCTGATGCTTTCACAGCTCAGGAGGATGCTTCACAGTCCAAAACATCTTAAGTGTAAGTCTTAAAGCTTACACCAACTCAGTGTCAGGCGTTCAGTCAATACGGGTGGTGGTGCAATTTAATCGCAGCTCAATTTGCCGATCAAAGCATCTACAGCGCCGGTCAAAATATTACATCATATTTGTGCAAGTTCAACGGGTAAAAAGGAATCACTCAGCAACACGTTCATGTGGCAAGCAAATACTGAAGAAACATTTGTATCAGAGTCATACGCCATCAATGTGCAGAACACTTCTATTTTGCCAAACAGCAGGACATAAATGACCCAGAGGTGGTTTAGAAAAATATGCAAAACCACACACACACACACACACACACACACACACACACACACACACACACACACACACACACACACACACACACACACACACACACACACACACACACACACACACACAAGCAGAAGTTGGTGTGTCTCTCGCAGGCGATGTGGTGAGTTTCTAGACAACTTTGTGAATGTGACTTTCACACGTCAGGCCCCCGATCGGCCAGTTATGTGGAGAGGACTTTCGAGCGCTCTTTCTTCCTCATTATTTTACACAACTTTTTTTTTTTTTTTTTTTTTTATGTGGCACTCCTCGGGTGTTAAACGATACGAACGACTTCCAGGAGAGACCGTCTGAGAACGAACGGCTATCCCTTAAATTACATATGTACAGCATGAGAATATAAAAATGACTAATCAACTAAAGAAATCTTAAGCTAAGATTAAAGGTCTAAGTCGCTTTAGTCCGAGACTGAAACGACGGATTTAATGCAACGTTAATTGCTCTTATTGCCGGCTCAAGTTGTCTTCGTTTAGGATTATTCTTGGTTCCATCTCTTTGGCTAACGCCACTTCCTGGAGTGAGAGGACGCCACAGCCGTTGAGAGCACGCCAGGTCCTGAAGAGAGCACCCTGGGTCACTTACCTGGTCTTTGCTGTGACAGTTGATGGCCCCGGGCTTCTTCTTTCTCTTCACAGGGCTGGGGGAGGTGTCCGAGGGAGAGTGCCCGTTGGACGAATGGGTGGGACTGGACACCTTTCTCTTCTGTGGGGCCACGGTTCGTTCCGCTGACCCCGGTGGATCAGGGACTGGAGGCAGGAAAGACAATCGGGTCATCGCGCGATGCGAGACAGGCTTGCATTGTTTAGGGCACGCAACGCGTCACATGCGCTTAAGAGGATTAAAAACAGGTGCCATGGCAGCAATTTAGCTATTTCTAGAATATGTAAAGAGGAAAGGGAACAAAACATAAACCTTAACACATCATCCGACATTCTTAGAGCTTAGAGAAACCAAGGAAGTGCAAATTCAAGTCAGTTCCAGCTGAGAAATCCGATAGTCGGATGCAGTGCTCAGCTCATCAAGCACTGACGGCAATCACACTGATTTTAAAGCAATTATTGAGGATGCCCCTTCTCCATCTTAGCTTTACAGTAACAAATAGCTGCAGGGCTGCCTCTGAACTAACAAGACTGTGTTGATACTTGACACAAATTCTAAAAACAGGCAGGCAGCCAGGCATAGTGGATTATCTCTGCAGTCCTAAGAGACCAACAGAATGCATTACGCCGCTCTCCGTAACATACAGCAAATAACCGCTCACGGTCTCGGAGACGTTGAACTCTTTGGACGCGAGGCGCTCGGCCTCGGAGGCTTACCTTTGGATCGTACGGACGCGTCCATCCCCTCTACCACATCGGACTCCGTCTTTATCTCCTCCTCAGCCAGACTGCGGAGCGCCCGAACGAGAGCCACCCAAGAAACAAGAGAGGCAAACACACACAGAATCAGAAAGGGTGTTCTGAAACCACATCGGCATAACAGTAAACAAGTGGAACACCACCTAAGGCGCCCGGGTCCCGGAGGACCCGTCAATAGGGACTCTCTCTGCAGGCTTTCCGTTGTTATTGTTTTCATTTGATTCTCAGCACATCCCTGACATCTTGCGCCCCACCCCCACCCCCAAGTTCAGAAATCCTCCTCCACGTTATCAGTGACAAACGAGGTCCGAATATGTTCTTTATGTTCCGAGAGGGAGAATGGCAACTATCGCCATGGCAACGCTCCTCTCTCTCTCTCTCTCTCTCTGCTAAAGCACAAGTTGATATTCACAACAACACATAGAGGCCGTTTTTTATTACCCCGCCGCCTCAGCAGGAACTGCAGCTATAGAGTGTCGTGCGATAAGGTCCTGATCTCTGCTTATAATAAGTAGTGCATAGACCTGTAGTAGGGACGGGGGGGACGGGGGGGGACGGGGGTCATGAGGGGCTGCTCTACACTACATATACTGTCTTGTGACTAATAAACAGCGTGCGTCTCTGCTCCCTCTCCAGCCCCTTCAGTAACAACGCGGTGACACCAAGGAGTTGGACCCCATCCGTAGAGACCAACAGCAAGAGATCCAGCTCACAAGCTGAAAACCAGGTCTCTGGGAACGAGTCTGTCCCGTATCTTCACAGCATGTATAGCCAAAGCTTTCGTGGCCCGTGTCATGTTTTATATATATATATATATATATATATATATATATATCACTATCAGCAATTCTGTTTACTATTTAGGAAATATCCACGTACATAATGGTGGAGTTACATAAGAATGACGTTTTTTTTCCCCCCGACTGCTGCGTTTACAAAAGCTGATGTAAACAAAATGAATATCATAGAAAAACAAAACCCATAAATAATCAATCAATCCGAACAACACTGAATCCCCAACATGCCCAGGTCACCCGTCCTGCTCTCATCTCCTCTCCTCTGAGAAAAAGATTCTTTTTTTTTTAAAGCATGAGAATAAAGGGAGTCTGGCGATAAATGAAAGTCTTTTGAGTATTTGGCTCCTTCTTTGTCAGATCAACAGAGGGCCTTGTTCCAAGGATGTAGCCTTTATTCACAAGCCCCGGGTGGAAAACACTCCCGAGGACCCCTGACAGGTCACACACTTGACCGGTTCAGAGCTCTGGTTTCCAGCTAGGATGATGGCTTCACAGGCTACTCAAAGGTCAACCACAGTTGTGGGATAAGCTTCTTTTTTTCCCTCCCTCCCTCTCTCTTCTGAAAGTAAAGGAATGCTCTTCACATCCCCTCCTCCTCCTCCTCCTCCTCCCTTAAAGAGACATTCCACACAAAGTTGATCAAATGTCAGTTCTGTGATAGAGAGGTTAAAACACACGTCCTAAAAAAAAAAAAGATTAATGATTCAGCTCTGACGAACCCAACTCAGAGAGATTAGATGTGATCACATCAGCGGTTCAACCTATACTCATTTAAATACCAAGTCAAACTCATGTTTGCTACACTATTCTGGTTTAACGATGATTACATTCTTTCTACCAGACAAAAACACCAGATACCGAGACCAAGCCAACACTTCAAGGCTGTTCTAGATACATTCCACGTTCTCTCGGACTGAAACTTAAAAAAGGACAAATGCACCAGAACCTGTATTTTCTGAAGAAAATGGCAAACATGGCCGCAGAGTTTCTTTAAAAATATGGCACATGGGTATCGTGTTTCAGGCTGCCAACAGTCACACACACACACACACACACACACACACACACACACACACACACACACACACACACACACACACACACACACACACACACACACACCAACCCCTCCCGGGGCCTTCCTGTTCCGGACTGAGTGAACAAACGAGGCCCACATGAAAATAAGACTACGATAGCCAAGCCGCTCTGCTACGTGTACCACAGCCCTGAAAAAGAGAGAACATTCACCGTCACCAGGCAGAGCTCCTGAACAACGTGCCACAGCCCTGAATAATGCGCGCTCGCGCGCGCACACACACACACACACACACACACACACACACACACACACACACACACACACACACACACACACACACACACACACACACACACACACACACACACACTTAAAATGGCAAGACATTGCTGCAACTACCAGCATGATGACCAACAGTGAAAAAGTCTGCTGATCCAGAGGACATTCTCAGATCAGGAGCTATGATCCATCACACAGGGAGAGTTAAGGCAAATAAATCCTCAGCAGATTCTGGGATGTATTCCAGAGAGACGCGGGATCAAGAAAACACTGACAGTATTCCCCTTCTTGCAAGTAGTACCTGATGGACAAAAAGGAAAAAACACTGACTCAATGCCTTTAGATTCCACTCCTGTGAGAGACGAGCAGGGTTCTCTCGTCACAGAAAATGGAGGCCACAGCTTGCTCCCCTCCCCCCTCTCCCCCATCCCCCACTCCGAGGCTCAGACTCGAGCACTGGCACATCCATGCAGGAGGACCAGAGAGATGTGTGGAGATTACAGTCCCAACATTTAACACACACAACAACAACAAAAAAAACCACCCCGGCTGTGTCAAGACAAACCTTCACAGAGATAGAGGAGGAACACAAGTGACGAAAATCCAGCAAAATGAGAAGCAGTCATCTCTCTTTCTTTTTCTTTTCCTTTTCTTTTTTTATGTCTTCGATCTTGGCTTGCCTCCTTCCCTGAATACTGCTGTCATAGAATTAGATTTCATTTTGAAGAAAGAGAGACCATCAACGTGAAGCCACACACACACACACACACACACACACACACCGAGATCCCGGCAGAGCTGTGCTGTGCTCTTTAAAGAATGTGCACTTCATTCACATCAAGCAGACGAACGGCCTCTCTGTGTGGCAGTGGAGGAAAGCCATTCAACGCAAACATCATTATTGTGCTCTCTCTGCTCTGGAACTGCCACCGGAAACTCTTGGGATTAATACCATCGACTAGAAAACGTCCGACTCACTGTGCTGCACAAAAAAAAAAAACCCCAGAGAGATTATTAGGTTTTTAAAAAAAAATAAATGACAAGAGACATTCAGCTTCAACAAGACCAACGATCGCATGCAGACAAATGAAGAAGTGGTTATTATCAACACCAACAGAATTAAAAAGCAGAAGATCCTAGTTTACATTGAATAAAATCAGGATTTGAACTAGTTAAAGACGCCTGTTTTAGCACGACTCCTATACAAGGTTTAAACAATGGATCAACACTAAACTAAGCACAGAATATCCTGAATGAAAGAAAGGTTTGACCTGGATTTTTTTTTTTTTTTTTTTACATAAGGCTGTAAAGGGCGAATCAAAGATGGCTGTGGAATTTTCCAGAAGGCCCTTGCTCTCCCTGCTGCTCTGCCTCTGATTGTCAATCTTTAACCTCAACTGCAGCTGCAATTGGCTGCAGGGCCAACGGGGTGGAACATTATTGGTCAGCTGTGCTATGCTACACGGATCGCAGTGTGCAGGCTCCCCTCTTCCTCTTAAAAAAAAAAAGCTTTTTTTTTGCTGCAATGCAGAGATTTCCCCCCCCCCCCCGCATTAGACGCCTTAATATTCCTTTACTTTTGCTCGCCCTTCTTCATTACGACGGTCTGAACCAGAGGGGATTTGATAAAAAAAAAAAAAGGCCCTTTGGGAGATTATATATTTGTGGGTGTGATGCATAACTCAGTGGCTCTGCTATTCAACCTACGCTGCGCTGTTTGTCCCCAACGACGCTGCACATCGCTGACATTTCTTACTATCAGCGTGGCAATTATATCACTGGCTGGATCCGCCGCCGCGGAGTCGACTCATTACAGTAAAAGTTCACCTCTGCTTGTGAGGGAATTAAGTCTTGAGAAACACCGATTGTAACGTTTCTATTCTCTGTCCGCCGTGCACACGAAACACGCCTCGCGTCAGGCCACAAGAGAAAGAAAGCACTCTTTGTTTTTGCCCACGCAGCTGAGACTGCTAAAAACGGTGATACATTATGTAACACAATGTACAGCAAGTGCTCTAAAAATATATATATATAAAAAGGCAACAAACAGTGGAGAGTCCCCATGTACGCCTCGCCTTTGTGCAGATCTCTTAGAAAACATCATAGAACTCCTTTTTTTTTTTTGTATCTGTATCTTACATAATAATGCCTGTTAATGTGTGTGAAAATGAAAAACCCACAGCACCATAAGAGACAATATTGCGCGATCTGCAAACAACACGTACAAACACACATACACACACACACACACACATGGTGTAAAAACCTGTTAGGTCTCATGCTGTTCCTCTGTCCCTGCAGTCTGATCTGTAAGAAGAGCTCTCTAAAACACAAAATGGCCACTGACTGTCTGACGACTGGAGTGTGGAGGAAGCAGTTTCACAATAGGTCTGTAGAGAAGGGCAAAGCCCCGGGGCTGCAGAACTCAAGGCCTACGGCTGTAAATAGAAGTCAGGTCCCAAGGTCTTATTTCTAAACGCTCGACTCGCCCTTCCACAAAACGGCTTGTGTCATGTTTTGCTCTTCCTGGAGAAAACTACGTCCGTGCCTCCTGCACGGTTCTCTTTAATGTGTACAAAAGTCGCACAGTTTTCCTAAACGATTTAATTTTAACATGCACGTATATATTTGGACTGCGGAGCCGGTGATTCAGTCATGCCCTGCGCTCACACAGCCGTCTGCTGCCCCCGACGTCTGTTCCCCGGCCTGGCATGACACACAAGAAAACAGCACAGAGCCAATCCACTTACAAAAAAAAAGGGTACATAACACCCGCCCTCCTCCTCCTCCTACGTTGCCCATCCCCCCCCCCCCTCATTCTTTCTCTGCCAGGCTGCAACACAGGACTGCCACAACAGAAAGGAGGTGTGGGTGCCATTTTTAAATCTAACTCTCCTTTACATTATCAAAAAAGGAAAAGGATTTTCCATGGTCCACTCTGCCTCCTGTATGGCAGCCTGGTTGTCTGGGGCACCCATGTGACCCTGAGACACAGAGAGAGAGCAAGGGTGAGAGTCGTTACCCAACCCCCCACCCTCCTCCTCAGCACTGTGGAGCGGTGAGGCCTGGCGAGGCCTCCAATCCACCCCAGCTCCTCCTCCTCCTCCTCCTCCTCCTGCTGCTGCTGCTGCTGCTTCTGCTGCTGCACACTAAACAGATTTTTTTTTTTAAAGGTGTGCACACTCATCGTGAGAAACCAACAGTCACCACAACGACAAGAAGGAAGCCATGTTGTTATCAGAGAGTTGAGATAACAAAAAAACAAAAACAAAAAGGACAGAGCTTACCTCTGTGGATGCATGGCTGCCTGACACACTGTTATGTCAACACTTATAAAACATGGAGGACACTCTCAGCCCTCAGCCGAGGGAAGGCTCCGCTCTTCAGGCAAGGCGATCAGGCCCCGGTGATGTTAGCCGGATCCTGACTGGTCGCTCTCCTCGCAGGCGGGATACAAGGCCGCGTCTGATTGGCTGAAATGTTTCCTGAGTAATTATCTTTGTTCAGTGCAGGCAGGGGCAGCACTGTGAGTGTCAGAGACAGGGGAAGGAAAAAAAATAAAATAAGCAGAGAGCTAGGCCTGAAACCACACAACAACATGATTAATAGGAGTATTCTTGACATACCAAAGCCAGTGTGACAGTGTTTGAAGCTTCCACGTGTAGAACCTGGCCGTAGTTGTCTCATTGGAAGGCTTTAAGAGTAGAAATGGCAGCATGTAGACTGTGAGGAGCAGGACACCATGGCTTCTCTGCACAAGCCTCCATTTTTTTTTTTTTTTTTTTTTTTTTCATGTGGAGAGGGCCTTTGTTTAAACTCCTCCCTCCCTCTTGGCTGCTTCCAGAGAAAGAAGAGGCTGTAGCTCCTCACCTATTTCGGCAGTTCGGTTTGCAAAAAAAAAAAAAAGAGAGAAAGAGAACCTTGCGTTTTTAAGGAAGCTCTGCCTTTTTATGTCACACATTACTGTTGTTCACCACCGTAATATATAATGGACCAGTGAGTGTTAACCGAGCACACAAACAGATCAAGCCCGTGTTGAGCTAAATGTAGCGAATACAATAAGGACAATCAGAATGTATCTATTCATACTTTAATTAGAATTTTGACGCTGGAGGAGCTTTGTGTAGAACTTGATTAGGGGTTTCCTCTTCAACGTCTGTGCTGCAGCAGTGATCATGAATAATTAAACACAAACTGGATAAGAGGACCAGTTTGTGGTGTCATTCAGTAGCAGAGAAAAATACACAGTGATCAGAATAATAGAAACACTTAATGTATCAAAACCCTGTATAATAACCCTGACATTATTACAGTCTTTGATGTTTTTCCTATAATGCTCCTATGTTGACTGAATCAGTTGCTGACTCTACTCTTTGGTAATTTGTATGTCTGTAATTGATACTGATGGAAGGTGTTTACTCTTCTATAAACGTCTATAAATGTGGGCTGGGCAATATATCCGTATTACATCAACATGGTGGTATGAGACTAGATATCGTAATATCATATATGTGTCTTTTCCTGCCTTTAAAGACTGCGTTTCAGTGAAGTGATGTTATTTTCTGGACATACCAGGCTGTTTTTCTATTATTTGCCTTTACACACTTAGTCATTACGTCCACATTACTGATTACTATTTATCAAAAAATCATCTCATTGTGTAATTTTTTTGTGAAAGCACAAATAGTCGAGATTTTGTAAAAATATTGTGATATTTAATTTTCTCTGTATCGCCCAGCCCTATATGAAGCGTCCCAATGTTAGAAATACAATGTTTAATGTAATGCAATCCATTACAAAACCGTCTTAAATTGCCATAGAAGTTAGCAGACATTATAACACACTTTACTAACAATTACCAGTGTTAGATTATTTTTAACTTTACATGCAGTGTTTTGTGGTCACTGACAAGCGTTTTCCACTCCTCCACAGATTTAAGACAAGGTTTCAAGATACTGGAAACCCCGTAAAATATAATTAATTCAGATAAAACGGAAACTATTGCCGCAAAAGTTATAGTTCAGCAACACAACCTCGTTATAGTTCAACAACCCAATCTCGTCACAACAGAGGAAAAAAGCTAGCCGCCCAACGTGGGGCTCGAACCCACGACCCTGAGATTAAGAGTCTCATGCTCTACCGACTGAGCTAGCCGGGCGATGCTAACACCCGATATGCTAATCATATTTAATCATAACCACGATATTATGACACAGTAGTACTGTTGCATTTAATGTAAAGTTGCGTCACGTTGTAGTGGTGCGAGAGAAGCGGGGTTAGGTCTCGCTATCCCGATTCTGTCTCATACTGACCTCTAGCGGCAAAGAGCTGAAAGTGTTTCGTTAAACAGGTGAGTGTGTGTCGACCTAAAAAGCTAGGCTGCAAATTCTCGAGGAACCAATATAACTAATATAAGTTAGCAACTAATATAACGACGCCTGTTAAACACTCGTGTTAAACTCCTACAACTTCAAAGACAATTTAAATTAACGGTTAATTAATTAGCCCGGCTAGGTGAGCCCTTAAGCCTCACAACAATGATGGAGTCGTGGAGCTTGAACTCCGTGTTATGGTTACCTGACTGTTCGGTTTTCTCCGTAAATTGTCCGTAACTCACTATCAAGTCAGAGGAGACGTGTTAATGCCGCCACCATTTTATTTATTACCTGGTCATTGGCTTGGTTTTCCTTCTAAATCGTGCGCACTGGTCGTGGACACAATATCGTAGTGACATGAAAGTGAAAAAAATTACCCAAAATACCCCACGAGCAGTGGAAGCCCGGACCCTTTTGGTTAAATATGAGTCGGAGGTTCGATCCCCAGCTCCCCCTGTGCTGCATACAAAATCTTACCCGAGTACAAAAGTGTTTGTTTAATGTATCAAAAGTAAAATTACTTATTATGCACATTGAACCCTTTCACTCTTTTAATACATTATATTATTTGATTATTAGTCCTATTGATCCAGGTGGAACTACTTGTAACTCAGTTGTAAAGCTTTGGGTAGTTCATTATATAGCAATCAATAATGTTGATTATATTTACTTTATTCAAAAAGTAAGTTGTAAGGTATATATCAGTTAAATGTAGTGGAGTAAAAATAACAATATAATGGAGTGTAAAGTAGTTAAAAATGGTAATACACCAGCTAAACATAATTAAATCTATAATTACAGCTCAGTAGAACAGTAGTAGTAGATATTGTATACGATACCATTGAAAATACAACACTATACAAATACAACCACAAAGACTGCACTTATCCTGCATTTACAGGATTACAGCAGCAAAGTGGACAGTGCAACAAGATCAAAACAAGTATTATAAATAGGTAAATAAGTAATAAAACAGTCAAGAATATTAAATAAGTAAAAAAGTAAAAAATCCACAATAAGACAGAATAATTGTTGTATTTACATATAATACCATTTCCCAACAGACCTATAATTTCAGATGATATCGTGTTGTATGCGCCATTAAAACTGTTACAGCTACATCCAACTCTTTTGTTTTTAATTTAGGAAACACGGACGCTTACGTGGGGTCCCTGAATGCACCACGAACCCGGGCTCTCCTTCTACGTCACTGGGCGGTTCATGAATGGACTTTTTTGAAGTGGGAGGGGCCTGTCATCTGACTTTACCAGGCAGTTTGGAGGGGGGCGGGGGGAGAGAGAGAAAAGTGGGTGTTGTGCTGTAAGTGTTTGGTTCTGATGCGACGCATCTTCATGACCGCTTTTAAAACACACGAGCAAAACCGGGTCACTGTGCGCGATCTGGCGTTGAGACGTGCAGCTAAGCTAGCAAGTTAAGCTAGCTCCAAGACTCAGTGACGGTGGTGGTGGTGGTCGTGGTGGTGTTGGGGGGGCAGCCCCTGAACCAGAGAAGTCGAGAGCCGAGTCGGTGTGAGCCATGGGGTTCCGCAAGAAGAACAAGAGCCCTCCGGTGCTCAGCCACGAGTTTGTGATCCAGAACCACGCCGACATGGTGTCGTGTCTGGCCATGATTATCCTCCTCGGCCTGATGTTCGAGGTACTGTGGGGTTGTTTTTTTTGGGGGGGGAGCTTGTTGTTTAGCTCGAGTGATGTTAGCTGCTGCTGCTAGCTATCGTTAGCTAACATGACAGCCAGCACTCCAGGGGCAGGGCGCGAGCGTGTCTCTCTCTCTCTCCCTCTCCCTCTCTCTCTCTCCCTTCTCATGTGTCTCACTGATCGCCAAAGAAGATGGCGAGGAGGCCCCCACTGGCACAGCTATTAGGTCCTTTTTTTACCACAGTCTGCTAATGCATTTCCTCCATAGGAGATCAATACATGCATGTGGCCTCTATAGTGATGCTATACATTTGATCACACCGATCAGCTGACTTTGAATGAAACAACATTACCGACCTGTCCCCAGCGAGCAGACTGAAAATATTGTGAACATTAAATCAGATTTGGTATTTACTTGTGAAGATCAAGATGAGCTATGATTCTGGTACAGAGTTATCGATGGCTACAACTCCAGGGGAGGTGAGGCTCATTGCACACACTCAGCAGAGTGATGGTAGCAAAGGTACTGAACTTAAAATATACGGCGAGAGACCCCTCTAGGAGCCCCTGGAGGTCCCCAGACCCCAGTTGTGGGAACTCAGTGAATTCAGGATCCTGCATGAAATGATGATGATGATGATAATGTGGGAAAAAAAGGTATCAGGACCTGAGAGTAGGTTTTCTTATCATCGGACAAATCCAAGAGGATTATACACACGTTTATTACAAAATGCACCCAGAATCAGCCCATTGATCCCGTTTCTGTCTCTGTGTTCCAGGTCACGGCCAAGTTTGCCATCATGTTCATCACAGTCCAGTACAACGTGACACAAGTTCTCGGTGAGCGGAGGATCATGGGTTCAGTTTATCGTATCAGATTTCTGAAGATGACTCGACTTAACTGCATTTCTTCCCCCCCCCCTCGCGTCTTGAGTTTCCAAAGAAACGTCTCGGCGCTTCACTTTTTGTTCTTTCTCTTTTTGTTGCAGATGAGAGAAGCGATCCGGTGAACCTCTACCAGTACGGTCCTAAAGATGTGGCCACTGTGTTTTTCTACCTTCTCATTGCCGTCATCCTTCACGCCTTGATACAAGAATACATTCTCGACGTGAGTGACATCCTAACTCCTCATGTCGGCTCACGCGGCACGTTGTTTTGATCTTTTTATACTTTTATGGACCAAATTTTGGCTTCTTTTTTTTTTTTTGAAAGATCTATTTCTTTTAAAAGATACGATCCCACTTTTTCGTGTCGGTCTTAAAACAATAGCGTGAGCTTTGAAACAGACTTTAATATTCCTCCGGTTGATACTCTCCATTAAAGGACCAGTGTGTGTGATTTTAGGGGGATTCATAGAGCCCACTTCTGTTTGTTTTCATTAGTGTAAAATCATCTGAAACTAAGAATCATTGTGTTTTCGTTACAATCAGC
>NW_027176672.1:1787631-1857636 GCF_023349555.1 Cebidichthys violaceus
AAACAATACAATCGTTCTTCAAGTGTCCTTATAACGTCCGCGTGTCACTCCTTCTGTTTGCTTTTTGTTTTACTCGGGTATCAGGGGACAAGCTATCCGCCACTTAAACTATAAGTTACATCCCATGGTGCAATGGGAGGGATGTGTTTGTGTGCCTGTGCACTTACTCGTGTGTGTGTGTGTGTGTGTGTGTGTGTGTGTGTGCGTGCGCAGTATTGTCTGCCTACTGTGTATGTGACTTAACTGGGCGTGAATGATGATGATGATGACGGCGATGACAACGATGTTTATTGCTTGTCTCGTAAAAATAATTATGGCCCGTGTGCGGAGCATGAAATGTTACAGTCTGCTCACTGACTCCTGCCCCGTTTGTTGTGTTTCACAATCGCGTCCTCTTGAGTTCACTTCGGGTCGAGGGGCCCCGCTTCGGGTTGTGGGTTTGGTGTGTGTGTGTGTGTGTGTGTGTGTGTGTTTTACAGGTTATCGGTTTACTAAATGCTGATGCGTTCAGTGTCTCTGCCCTCCCCGTTGTGTTTTCCCTGTGTGAGAGAGATTCTGTGATGTTTCCGTTCTGTCCTTCCCTGCTTCACCTTTTTCAATGATCCTGACACCCGCTATGTGGAGCACACGGTAGCGGTACTGTTGGCCACGCTGTCTCTCTCTCTCTGTCTCTCTCTCTCTCCTCTCCTGGACCCTGGAGACCTGCTCTACTACTATATCCACTGTGCACGAAAAAAGGACTCGTACTACCTTGGTCCAGAGCGGTGGACGAGACGAAGCGGGGGGGGGGGGGGGGGGGGCGGCCCCGTTCGTTTCTTTCGCTCCTTCTCGGGACTTCAAAGCCCAAAATGTGTGTGCATGGCGGTGTCACGGGAGGGAAGGAGGAGCAGAGGACGTATGTACCAGCCTGTTACTAAACTGTGTCGGATGTAAAAGATGTAAGAAGAAGAAAAGAAAAGTGATTCAACCCTACACTGTACTAAAATATGTGTCAGATTTTTAAGCTATTTTTATAGAGCGGAACCTGTTGTTCAGTACACACGTGTGAATATTTGTTTTGCATCCATATCGATATGTTTTCTTTTTTTTTTTTATATGAGAATGAAGCTTGCTGGACCGTTGGATATGCACATTGTGGTGTGAGCGTAATCATTTCTTAAGGTTTATTTAACGTCATCGTACGACGCTACGCTTGCAGGTGAACTCTGCAAACTGTCACGACTATCAGCGTCTTCTGATCGCGAGTTAGGCGCCGACGCCGGTCAGTTTGAATACGTGACCGGAGGAGGTAAAGGTCAGGAGGGCGTTTTTTGATTTGTTCCAGTCCTGCAGGTGTTTTTTTTTTTTTTTTTGTGGATGTTAGAACGAAACGTCTCCGTCTTGCTCGTCGGATGTCGGACGTCGTTTTAGGGCTCTGGAACGTGAGCCGCCCTGCAGTTCACGGCCCCCTCGCTTCGAGACACAATAGCCTGTATAATCCCACAGGAATGCACTTTTTTTTTATTTGAATTTTTTGCATAACACGCATCATGTCGAAGCACCGTGACACTCGCTCACTCGGGCTGTTTCTGCATCGATTCTCAACGAATTACAAATTAAGAGTTGCTCGATTTGTTTTTGTTTTTTTTCAAATGTTTGTAATCGTTGAAAACTTTAAAAAAATAAATAAAATAGATTTAACTGTATATGAGCAACCTCTAGGTGGCAACGATCTGTAATGCTTTTGACCATGAGATCACTTTAAAGAGAAGAAGACTATTGTGTTCATTCACTGCATCGTCCTGGATTTGCTTTTATTTCGCTGCTTGTTTATAGATGTTGCGATATATTTCCTTCTTTTTTTTTTCTTTTTTTTTTTTTTAAATATGTTGTCTCTGAACTGCTCTGATGGTATATATTTATGCAAATTCTCGTGAGTTCTGATCTTTTTTCTTTTTTCTTCGTCACTATTTTTTTTTGTTTTTATTTCATGTTTTGAATAAAGCTTTTATTCAGTACACAAACTTCAACATGGGTGTGTTTTCTTTTTCTTTAAACATACTGCCCACAGGTTAAGAACTGTAAAAACAAATTAAAAATGAATGTGAAAACAGTGCAGTGTGTCACAGTGTCACAGTAAATTGTGATGAGCTGTGGATAATTATCCACTCCTGAGGTGAACCAGCCGTTAAAATGTCATTGACAAAGCAGGGGATGTGCACCAGTATCCCTCGCTCCCCCTCCTCCTTCACTTAAAGATAGAGAGACCTGCTGGAGTTTAAACATGTTTCATTTATTCTGTCCATTGGGGGCTGGTGTCAGTGGGGGGGGGGGACGAGGACGAGGATGTGAGGAAATCTTACTTCTTGGCTAATTACCACCAGGGGGCAACGCTGAGCTTTTTTTTTTTTTTGCCTGAGGGATAGAAGCAGTCTGCAGGGGCATAGCTGCATACAGACCTGCATTAATAAATCACCAGTCAAGAGTGAGAGAGACAGAAACATTGTCTTATCGCACAGTGTGTAGCCCAACACTCTTTAACGGACTTAAGCGTGAAGTCAACCAACCAAATGAGGCGACTGACGGGTTGCACCGTGTGTGTGTGTGTGTGTGTGTGTGTGTTTTATTCAAATACGGGAGTGTTGTTTTTCAGACCTCCACTGACCGGCAGAGCCGTAAAAACATGACATCTGCATCGGTGGACGGTGAGGTATGAGCACAGCGCGGAGGAGAGACACCTGCAGCTCACCGCTAATGTGTTGTGTTGTTTCAGAGTAATGGCTTCTCTCTGGGCAATCAGACAGCGTGATGGATCAGTGGGAACCAGAGAGGAGGGCTGGAGCGCTGCAGGGTCAGCACAAGGACAGGAGTTCACGCACACGCTCTCCATCACGCACACACACACACACACACACACTAGGTGGCTGTATCCCCAACCCTAACATACATGACCTGAACCCACTGAGGGTGTGCTTTAAAAGCAAACTTTGCAGAAAGAGTCCAACAGCAGTGACTAGCTCAGGAGGAGGAGGGAGGGAGGGAGGGAGGGAGGGAGGGGGAGAGAAAAATCACTATCCCACTCTTTTTTTTCCTTTAATTCCTCCCCTTCATCCAGCGAGGATAAATCTCTCGCTGAATCGTCAGTATTATGTGTAATTTCCATATAAATTAGCTTCATTAAAAGGGGAGTACTTTCTTATTTAACGAAGCTCATTTGAAATTCTGTATTTAATAAGACATGCAATCCCAGACTTGCAGACTAATAGCCAACAATTAGCAGGACTGTGTGTGTGTGTGTGTGTGTGTGTGTGTGTGTGTGTGTGTGTGCCTTTGTGTTTGTAAATGCGTGTGTCGGTGTAATCTCTTGGATGCATTGTCGTCCCTCCCGTTTTATTTTTCATTGATTGTCTCAAATGGGCAAATTGGGCAGCAGCTGCTCTCCCAGCCAGGTTTGCTCGCACAGCGACCCGTGAAGCTGGATGGAGATCTGAGACGTTCGTGACCTCGCGGCTATTTGTGAGCGAGCAGACGATAGGGGAGTGTGGTGTGCGAGGTGAGCAAACGGAGCAGGTGTAGACCAATGAAGGACAGAGTGCAGCAAGAGGGGGGGGGGGGGAACATCTGGAGGGATCTGAGGCATGGGAATGAGAAGCAGACGGGGGGAGTGAAAGCAAAAAAATGGTTAAAGGAAGAGAGACGGACGGAGAGCCGTGTCGAGCAGAGGGCTGTGATCTACAGTAGAGCGAAGCCGAGTAATGGAGGGAAGAGTGTGTGTGTGTGTGTGTGTGTGTGTGTGTGTGTGGTGTGTGTGTGTGTGTGTGTGTGTGTGTGTGTGTTGTGAAGAGGAGAGCAGCGCCTCATCGGTGTCCATCACAGCCAGCAAATGCAAATTAGAGCAGTCGCCTAAATGAGAGGGGATAGGTGAAAGAGGCTATAGACAACAGTGAGATAAATGAGACGGACTAAATGACTGGGTGGGAGGCAGAAAAAAGGAGATGTTAGTATATATTTTCATCCAGCATCACCCCTCATTAAATGGCTTCCCCCTACCTTATTAAATATCCAGCTGTCTATCATTTAGTGTGTGCATGTTTATGTGTTGTAATCAGGCAAGGGCAGCTTAGAACAAGCTCTTATTTAGTCATGGCAAAAATACTTCTTGATGCAAAATTGAGGTCGAGGCGAAAAGAGCCGAACAATAGGAGGAGCAAAAAAATAATAATAAATCAAATGTGACGAAACATTAATGCTTGTATGTGGAAGTTCATTAATGGCAAAACAATTTAAAGGGCATGAAACGAATTTAAATGGAAATCAGTCGTCAAGTCGAGATTTGAGCGAGCGCAGAGCGAGTTCTGAGGACAAGCATGCAGGGACATAATTGAGTGTTGTCTGCAAGAGAAATGTGGCACGAATTAAAGAGGCGGGGCTTCGTTTTGCTCGGTATCCTGTTGCACGCTTTCGGGTTTTGGAAGTTGGCATCCTTTTTGCGAGCCATCTGAAACTGAGTGCAAAGTTAAATCCAAATCATTAGACCATTACACCACCATTTAAAAAAAATAAAGATCTGAGACTCTGCCAAAGCTGCCGGAGAAAGTGATGAGAGCACATGTTGAAAATCAGGGTGTTGAGCTTAAGGCTTGGCTCACGTTTCCAGATCTGTCCCAGCGTGCTCTCAAACCTGGACTGATTGAGTCACAGTATTGGGAGCATTTCTATTGCCTCTCTACGGCTCTCAACGGGGTCACTGCTGAGCCCGCGGCTCGCAGCTAACAGTGCTAACACAGTTCCAACAGTGCAACGTATGGCAAAAGCGCTGACAGAGCTAACGGCGTTCACCTGTGGGCGGGCGCTACGCTTCCCACGAAGACCCCCCCCCCGTCGGTTGGGACGGCGTCATCAGCCGTTCAGCGCTGCGTGAGAGCAGTGCAGAGCCGCGGCCGTGGGCTAACCAGTGGGGGACGCTCACGTGCGCTAACGTGCACTAGCGTGCCCTAAGTCAACAAACCGAGGAGAAGCTCGGATTGCAACACACGGAGGGAGAGAGCGGCTTGGTTCTGTGCTCAGGTCGACATTACTCCTCTATATCTCCGCACAGCAAATACTTGTTTGCTGCTATGTTAATGCTCTGAATCACGTGTGTTGCACCTTTACGTTTCTTACTATTGTATTCTTTACTGGCTGTTTGCAAGAGCAAACCAAAACTGTGAGGCATGTTGCCGTGTGAGCTAGTGAGGACCTGAGTTTAGGAGTCAGCACGTGTCGCTTTTTTGGCCTCAGGCGCTCACATTGAGCAACACAGAAATCAACAAAAATGTAGTGGGGAATATGATTTATGCCCGTCCTCTAGACAGTGTGGAAGGTTCCCTGTGTGTGTGTGTGTGTGTTTGCATGTGGCTAACAAGCATCTGGAACATGAGTCTTTGTCCACCTACACGCATGTGCATGCACACACACATGGCCCAGGTCGGTAACTGGGACAGCTGACAACAGCGCTAGCAGGGTCACGTGTGTTTATACAGTCTCATCTGCTCCTCAGTTGCCTGAGCTCTCTCGGTAACACTCAGTCTGTGCACTCTTCCACACAGACGGTAAACACACAATGCCAGGCTGCATCCCCCCCCCCCCGCCCCCCTTTGAGGGTTTTGTTTTTCCAAACAGCGACTTTGTCGTCCCTTGAGGCTTTCCAGTCAGTGATTCTACGACTGCCCCCGTTTTTTTTCCCCTTTATCTGCTCAATCATGTTGTATTGATTTTGCATTGGATGATGGTGAGATAGGTTTCACTGCTAGGAATGGAGGCTGATGGTTAAATGGGACGGGAGCATATGATGGATTCATAAAAGTGTGACAAACTAATTGTTTCCCACAGCTCCACCGTCGTCCATCTTCCTTTATTTGTCTCTTACTTCTTGAATTATTCCGTGTAATTTTCCCTTTTCGCTTTTGAATAGTTTCATACATTATAAATATATATATATATATATATATATATATATATATATATATATAAAACTCCATGCGAGTGCAAATGAGCCGACACGTGTACACAGTCGAGGTCACCTCTTAACCTTCCTCAACTCAGCTTCAGAGTCCAAATTGCAACAGTATTTTCTGCATATGGGTTGCCTCTTTTCTCTCTCCCCATGTCTCACATCTGTGTGTATGTCTGTGTGTGTGTGTGTGTGTGTGTGTGTGTGTGCGCATGCATGCTGTTCCACTACCCTCCTGAAGCCTCGTTCCTACCTGTTTGGAATTTTAAACAGCTTCCCTCTTCCTCTCACCTTCCCACAAACTCTCTCTGCAGTCCCCTAAATTCTCATTCCACAATAACCGGCACGACGGTAAATAAAACGTCGATACGCCTTCTGTCCGCACTGTAAACATCTGACGGACGGATATTAGCCAGTAAGTGTGCTTTATTGTATCTTTTGAGGGTTATGGTCAAGTCGAATTGTGAAGACACCGGTAAAGTCTGTATGTGTGTGTGTGTGTGTGTGTGTGTGTGTGTGTACGTGCATGTTGTTTCTTCACATTACATTTCATCTTCTGCCATTTCCGTTTTTTCTTTCAGCCCTCGGGGCAACTCTACGGAATTTTCAAAATGACGGACAATAAGTACCATAATAATGTGGTTTTAAATATTGTGGAACCGCAACCTGAAGCCAGCTGGCTGTAGAAGAACAATTCTCCGGTGTTTCACTCTATCAGGAAGAGGACTAATGAAGTCTTTAAAACAAAAAGCAATAGCTTCACAACCGCTACAGACGGTTCGCTTCACAACAGGCAGATATTCTTCATATGTCCAAAGGATATATATATATATATATTTGAATTGGATTACATGCAAGCAACGCTCTGAAACAACTCTACATTCCAATAATAATCAAATTGCGTGCTTAAACATATGGTATCAAGACTTCTTCGTCTAACAATAGAAGAGCCGTCGGTGCTGAAAAACATTTGTTTAAATCGAAAGACCTGGACCTGGACCTGGAGAATGGTGACACCGTTGGTACGTTGGTGTGAGACGAGTACGGAGCGACGCCAGCAGCAACAGATGGTTTGATCCGGTTTAACGAGTGACGAGTTAACCGGTGACTCTCGTCCGAAAGCAGAACATGTAGATGTCCTCTTAAAAAAAAAAAGCCTTCAATCAATTTGAAGCACATACTCATCCGTGTTCATTATCTACGAGTAGCCGCGATAAAAGACGGTCACGAGTTAACACGGTCGCTAGTTAAACCGAAACACCTGTCGCTCTGAAGCGGCTGTGCGCCGGGAATTCTGCAGAACTCGAGGCCGCTGTGGTCACATCGACTCTGACGAGCGAACGAAGCATCAACCAGACATTTTGACGCCGGCAAACAGTTTGGATTCAATATTCATCCGCATCCATGATGGTGACGCCGGCTGTGAAAGGGGTCCACGGCCCACTCTGCACTGTTTGCGTCGAAGGTCATGAGAAGGTCACAACCTGTGACTGTTAACAGCTTTCCAACATTCAGCTCCTCTGACATTGTCAATTTGAATCAAACTCAGTTCTCGTCATTACACCTGCAGGACATACAGTACACAGGAGAGAAAAGTGCAGCTCATCTCGAAGGGACCAACGATACTCAATGTTGCATTAGATAGTTCTGGTGTTCTGAAGTGGGTCGTATGAGCTTCTTATGAGTCAGTATATTACCGACAGGAGACGGTGGTCGGCACGACCTCGGGTTTGGAGAAGCAGACGGGAGTCACGGCAAAGCAACGGACTGCTGTGGACGACGGACAGCAACAATGTTCTGCCTCCTAAAAGATCCATTTCAGTTTCAGCGTATATACCTATATATACCTATATATACCTATATTGAGAATATTTTGTCACACTTATGCATAGTATAGAGTATAGACATACAGATCACAGCAGGGTGCTCGCTTTGTTTCTGCACATTCTTGCCCAAAACTGCTCTTCCACTTCTGCAAACATATATTATTACGCATTTCTTATATTCACATTTTCCATTGTAAATTTGACTATTCCACATTATGTCTCTTGGCATCATTTATGGCTGATAACTGTGTTTATTGTCATGCAGCAAAAAGACGAATCCCTTGTATGAGCAAACCTACCTGTCAATGAAGCTCGTTTCTGATTCTGTTGCTCTCATTTAGATTTGACACATTATTGGTTCGGCGCGGTCCGCCAGTGGACTCGAATGTGTTTCCGAGTCTTAATTTATTTTAAAGGAGGCTTAAACTTCTAAAATGCTTTGGCTGGGACTCATCACTGCATGTGTGTCTTTGAGTGTGTGTGTGTGTGTGTGTGTGTGTGTGTGTGTGTGAGTGTGTGTGAGTGTGTGTCACAGGGTTACAGTGTGACATGTTTTTTTGGGGAAACGAGCTGTTGCTTTATTTGTGTATGAAATACACAAAAGCGATAAACTTTTAAAAAGAAAAACTTCACATTTTCACAGAAATAGTACTTCAACTGAAATTAAATTCGAAGGATCTTACTAATCTTTGCTTCCCGTGAACGTTCCCATATTTTTTTTTTTGTTGCCTCCCGTCTCTGAGTTTTATTCTAATCACATTTCCTTCTCCTTAGCGGCTCTTTTAGTTTTGCCTGATGAATTATGCCTGACCCATGAGGCTAATTGCTTTAAGCCTTCTCCACCACCCCATTTTAACATCTTCATGCTCTCCGTAGTCTCTCACACGTATCTCCATCTTGAATGCCCTCCCTCCCTCCCTCTCCCAGTTGAACCGGTGTACTTTCACCTTATTCTCACTCCGTCCGTGTTCCTCCGAGCTACAACGCTTCCTCTCCTCCGTCACACTGACAACTCCACGCTCGCTTCTCCTCTCCCCTTTTCATACTCGGTGTTTCTTTAACACCTATAGGTTTTTTTGTTCCAGCTACGCTTCCCTTCAGGCAATAGGCATCATTTATCATTATCTGTGATCTTGTCTCGGCGTCTTCTTAAACTGCCTTAAACTAAACTCGACTACCTCATCATCTTGTCTCACTTCTCTCTCACCTTCCAGTTCTCATCTTCTTTCATCCCCACTGTCATTGACACAACAGGCTCCTTACTCACTCTGTGTGTGTGTGTGTGTGTGTGTGTGTGTGTGTCTATCCATCTATCTGTACTCTTGTCCGCCTGGCATCACCATAGTGACGGATTTTTTCGGCGCTGTCAGTCCCTGCCTTGTATATCTTGGCAGCCGTCGGGGACGCTGCGCCGACGTGTCCCGGATCATAGGCCGCACCGGCTCCGACGTCACCGCTCCACGCCGACCCTGCCAGCTCCCATACGGAGCCCGCATATGGGCCTCATCTATAAGAGACGGGAGGCCCGGAGGAGCCGCGGTCCCCCCGGTGAAACCAACGCACTTCACAGAAGGCTGGCTCCCGTGACGAGAAGACTGCAGGATGTGGAGAGACATTTTAGCATTTGTCTGTTTCATGAGGAAGAAAAATCGAAATGTTGATAGAAGGACAAGATACTGAAGCACATGATATCTCTATTGTGACCTCAATAATTCATTTTCAAGATTGTTGAGTGTTCCATATGAATTTATATGATATTTATTAGTTTATGTTATTTTTATATCACAGTTTGGGCTCGTGTGTCAGCAGTGAATCAGCCGAGGGTTTCACAAAGACCGAAATATGACATCATTTCATACCCTATGTACACATTCTATAAAATACTATCAGCAATTATGATAAATCACATTTTACATTTCGCTCACAACTGCATGCGTGTCTACAAAATAACAGTTAGATACTGTAAGTATTCAAGAACAATGAAATATTGATAAATTGATTGAAAGAAAATGAACTCTTTTGATAATAGATTAATCATAACCAGTGGTGGAAGAAGTAATTAGAGATTTGATCTAAATACCACAGTGCACAAATACTTCAAGTATTATAAGTAAACGATGTGCATTTAAAAAAGCACTTAAAAGGGCAAATGTATTCACATCAATGTATATATTAAATATACCAGAAGAAAAGTAAAATACTCTTTTGTATGTGTATGATGTGTATTATATTATTGTATTATGATTATTAATTTGCGAAAATATACATCTGCTATCTGATTAGTCTCTTATTTCTTGAGTCTTGAGCCAAAAAAAACGATTTTTTTTCTAAAATGAAAAATGAAAGCTTTACAGTTTTGCAATATTAGCAGCATATTCTTTTCAAAATGCTTGTCTGTGAGCGGATGGTTAGTAGAATGCATTGGGTGACACGTGCAAAACAAACACTGGTATGGTCCTTTGCAGCGGCAGAACTAATCCCACATCAGATGAGGATACAACCTTCTGTGTTTGCAAGTTTAGGATGTCTGCTTCTGTGTCACCCCCTCGAGCTAAACGCCTTCCTTTAGGTGCAAAGTCTAGAAGTGGTGGTGTATTATTTATTTTAACAAACAATCCGGTGTTTGCATGTCATTAAACTGAAAATACACACCGTGTCATCTCCGCTCCGCTACCGTCGGTGACATCCGTCTGCAGGCTGCGAGACAGAGACTGTGCCTCCTCCTCCCCTCCTCCTCCTCCTCCTCCTCCTCCTCCCCCCCCCCCCCCCCCCCCCCCCCCCCCCCCCCCCCTGCGGTGGCGGAGTCAGCTCTGTAGTCCGCGTCCGGGTTGGACGACAGCGGCCAGAAGCGCGGCGCTCCGCCCCAACTAACTCCTTTACCCAGAAGCCCCCGCGACGCCCCAACTTACAGAACTGGCTTCTTGGGTTTCGGGAGTGTTTCCCATTTAAACAAACAGTGCCGAAGATGGCGGAGAGTTAAATGGTGTAAAGAAGAAATTATCGATCCGGCAGAGCGACGCGTCCTGCAAGGTAAGCTCGTGCAGCGCGCGCTGCGAACAGAACCGGCTTGGTTGTTCACGCGACTTTGCGTTCGGTTTTGCATTTGGACAGAAGACGGAAACGTAGTGACTTCTGCTCTAAGCGTCAGTGCACGCACACACACACACACACACACACACACACACACACACACACACACACACCGGTATTGGCGTCGCTACGGTGCGGAGGGCACAGTGCACGGTCCTTTAGTTACATGACAGCGAAAGATTGACTAACCTGCTCACCACCGGCGATATGAAGTGCACGTGAGCGGTCCCGTTTTTTGTGTGTGTTGTCACGCGTGTTGCTGCAAAGAAAACCAAACGAACCCGATTTCTTTTTGTGATCAACTTAACTTGGATCACGCCAAAAAAAAAAAAAAGCTCGCCAGTTTACGCACGAGCTGGTGGGATCACCAGAAGTATAGATGTATATATGGAGCATCTGGAAGTTTGGGGATCACACACATTAACACACGCGCACACACACGCGCGCGCACACACACAGCGTTATTTACTATGTTTCTCTCGCCGCGGTAGTCTGTAGGAAACCGTCCAACAGCTGATCCTGACGCTGTCGCAACATGAGGGGGAAACATTCACGAAATGTGTGTTCAATCAAATGCATTGCAGACGCGACCACCCGTGCGTCATGTGCATGTTATAACTGGTGTCTTTTACTGGGTTTGTTACTACGAAACGTGCCATGTGTGGAGAGACGCGCGATGCTGTGTGTGTGTGTCTGTCAGCCTGCCTGCTTCCCCGAGTCCCGACTGCTGAATAACGATGATAAATAAAAGTGCACTGCCTCTACTGTACGTCTCCGGTGCGCTGAACGTGGCATGCATCGCCTTTAAATGTGTGAGGTGAAGTCGTGAATGGTCGCCGTGCTCCTGTTATTCCCCTACTTAGGTCTCCTTCATACAGCACTCATGTCAGCTGCCTCATCCTTAATGCGTCTCGCTGTGTATCTGCAGGGGGCAGCAACACACACACACACACACACACACACACACACACACACACACACACACACACACACTGCTAACCCTGCAAGGCACCACGTACTCCGATGCCGATGAAACCGCCGAGCCAGCGTGGCATTTGCGCTGTGCATGTAAAAAGCAGCACGTGAGCGTGACACAAGGGCCCTGCTCACAATACCTGCTCGCGCCGGATAATAGCAGGCTGCTCTTCAGTGTGTGTAAACAGTGGTTGAATGGAAGCGATGCAGGTGTGTGTGTGTGTGTGTGTGTGTGTGTGTGTGTGTGTGTGTGTGTGTGTGTGTGTGTGTGTGTGTGTGTGTGTGTGTGTGTGTGGACAGGTGAGGGATGTGAGGTTGAGTTAATTGCACACAGGTTAGTGTGCACATTTAGATTAGTTTGCTTTCTGGCTGAATTAAGCTGCAACTACTGATTATTTTCATGATCTATTAATCCGTCATCATTTTTCATATCTATGAAATGTGAAGAAATTTGTACGATAAAATGTCCATCGCAGTTGAGAAGCTTTAAATGTTGTTTTTTTAGTCCAAAAAACCCAAAGCTCTCAGCTGCAACCAGAGAATGGGCAAAGTTTTTGATTGATAAATGACATCATTAAACTCCGCCTTCATGTCCGAAAATGCCCCCCCCCCCCCCAAAAAAAAAACCGGTTACACTTCTCTTTTTCTTCTGAAAAATGTACAATCAAAAAGTCAGCATTAGCCAATGAAGATGAAGCAAATCTACAGAAGCAAGAATGTGGTAAAATAAAAACATGTTTCTTTGGTCGCAGACGGGCCACGACTTTTACCACTTCACAAAACATGACTATTCAACCTCAGACTCATTGACTAAGAAGGGGCAGGTTTTGCGTCTTCATTTTGTTGTTGTTGTATGAACTCCTGACAGATTTACAGTCAAACTCTGGCCCGAGTCTCTCTGCACCACGTGCGGACCGACGCAGCGCCTGCAACCCGCTCACGAGGAAGCGAGGAGCAAGGGGGGGGGTGTGTGTGGGGCAAGGCTTGCTCGGACCTGTGAGGGGGGGGGGGTTCTTCGCTGAGTGGATGGAGACGGTGATGCATGATGGAAAAAAAAGGGGGGAGGGGGGGGGGGGGCAGAAGTTAGCAGGGGATGCTGGTGACTGGGTCAGGCGCTGGAGGGGCAGGGCTCACGAGGCGAAACGGGAGGAAGGCAGGACATCACACACCAGCCTGGGAAGCTGTGTGTGTGTGTGTGTGTGTGTGTGTGTGTGTGGAGGAGGAGGAGGGGTGTCTGTCCCCTAATGGGAGGAGCTCAGGTAGCGTCTCTTGCTGTGGAATTCTACCTGGCATTTTGTCCTTTTGTGTCTTTTCTTTATTTAGTTCCTGCCGTTGTCGACTCTGCTCTTTTGGGGAACGAGGACGTTTTCAGACTGCGCGTATCTTTGTGTTGTCAGAAAACTACACAAAAGAGCTCACCTCTCTCTCCCCGTGTGGTGTCTGTGTGTGTGTGTGTGTGTCCCCTCCCCCCCCCCCCCCAGTGTCCCCCGCCTCCCCCCATCTGCAGTGAAGTGAGCTTCTTCACCAGCTCTCACTGGTTTCATGCTGTTGGAGGAGGGGTCTTTACTGGGTTATCTCCAGTCAGATCGGTGGATGTCCCCCCTCCCCCCCCCCCCCCCCACACACACACACACCCACCTGATTTGATGCGGTCTTACAATGACGAGAGCTGGGTTGGTATCTTTTCATACTTTTGACAATATGGCATTTAAGCTCAACATCTGTACCGAACGAATAGTGTTTCCAATACAAATAGAGACGTGATTTCAATAATATAAACGCAGCGATTCAATAACTTTTCCTAAATGAAATAAAATGAAATAAGAAATTGCCAAATTCTGATGTATGTCAGGACCTGTTTGATTAAAGAACAAGTAAACAAGACTGTGGCTGTCGAGCCTTTTAAAAGAACATTACATGTGCAGTTTATTTACATATATTTATAAACAGTAATTTTTTTAAACAATGTGTTTTTGAATTCTGATTAAAAATGAATCTTGAAAACGGGTCTTTTAATTTGCACTTAGCTGCATACATGACATACTGCTAGAAGCCTGAGGCTAAAGTAAACAATCAGCATCCTCAAATGTCAACTTATAAAATTAGAAACTCGAATAAATTTCAGTTGTTGGAAGGAGATGTTTTCATAGCTAACAGTGCTAACAACGCTAACAGTGCAAACTATGGCAAAACATGCTGACAGAGCTAACAGTGTTAACCAGAGGGGGGGTCAGCAACCGCCGTATTGTGCAAAGCGGCGGCCGTCCAGTTAGCCGGTTGGGGCACGCTCACATGCACTCACATGCACTCACATGCACTCACATGCACTAAAAGCATGCCCCCAGGTTGGCTCGGCTATGTCAACAAAGCGAGGAGAAACACGGATAGCAGCGCGCACACAGAGGAGGGCGGGACTTCCTCCTCTGCTCGGGTAGACGTTCCTCCACTATACCTTCAAACACATCAAAACACCGCCTTTTTAAAACAGACTTATAAATGTCTGGTCCGAAATGTAAAGAGAAATCAGCGCAGTACTAATGCACGCCTGGAAGAGGTTCGAGTTTGTTTGTTCGCATCTTGTTTTTTAAACGCCAAGTAGTTCCAGGGATGGATGTGAACTGTTGATGCTAAAAAATATGTTTTAAAAGGACATTTTTCTCTGGCTCCAGCTTCTCATTTTTATCTCTTTTATTTATTATAAATTGAACATCCTTACGTTTGAACCTGTTAGTCTGTCAAAACAAGCAATGTGATGATGTTATCTTGCACTGATGGGCTTTTTCTTATTGAGCGATGTCTGTCCCGCTCTGCTCAGGCCTGTGTTGAACACCGATCTGGAGCGAGTTGTGAAACTAGGTCACTTAACAGGCGACCCCGTTCAGACTAACAGCAGACGGGTCGTGTCCTTGCTTTTGGTCTGAAATCAATGTAAGAGTTGCGACAGTAATGTCTGCTCGTTTGGAAATCCAGTTGATCTTTCGTTTGGTCATTTCTGGAGGAAAAATGTGTTTTTTGGGGTGTTAAAGTTAAGCAGCTGAGAAGCGGTGTTTTATACGTTTGTCTGCGATGGAACGACTGAGCATCACACAGAGTCGGAGGGGGATGAGCCGAAGCGCCGCCGGGAAACAGCTGCCGATTCCTCGGCTTCTGTTTCCTTCCCTTTTCCCTCCAGAACGTCTCGGTGCAGCTCATGTCCTCCGCTGCTTTCATTTTCTTCTTCCTGAGAGCAGCTTTTTCTTCTGTGAGAGGATGTCAAGTGACCATCTCGGTGCCGTTTCTCCCTCCTCTCTGTGTTTTTGTTTTGTAACTTGCGGTTCACTCTTGATCTCAGTCTCTTTTATAGTCTAGCGTTTTTGTCTTCTTCGTTGTGTCTCTCTCTCTCTCTCTCTCTGGAGGTTCTGCAGTCAGCTGTCTCCACCGTGACTGCTGCATGTTCTCTACGTCTGAATCCCGGCACTTAAAGCTAAACGAGTTAATTCCGTTATGTGTTAATATCAAACATAATATTGTCCCTTGTACAGCCACGGCGTTCTTTTGTGTTAGTACAAGTAAGTGTGTATGAGTACTCTATTGTGCAACTGAGCTGTGTGTGTGTGTGTGTGTGTGTGTGTGTGTGTGTGTGTGTGTGTGTGTGTGTGTTGTGTGAGAGAGAGTGAGACACAAAGGAGAGAGGGGGGGGCTGATAGATGGTGAGGAGGGGGGGAGGAGACGCGGAGAGTCGTTTTTTATTAACGTGGCGACTCCGCAAAAAAAAAAAAAAAAAAAAAATTTCGGGGGGAGTGCTGTTGCATTCCAGCTGTTACTGGTTGCGCGAGGCTTGGTTGCCATGGCAACACAGCCCCCGTGCGCCCGCTCAAGGTCGTTCATTCCAGCGCTGAACGGAGAAGGCGCGCTGCACCGGAGGATGCACACACACGGCGAGAGAGAGAGAGAGAGAGAGAGAGAAGAGACACAGAGTAACCACTTCAAAGTGACCAATCAAAAGCACTGCTGTGACCGGTGTGGTCGGGTGAACAACCCTCAGCCCCCCCCCCCTCCTAACACACACACACACACACACACACACACACACACACACACGCCTTCTTCAATTCAAGAAACAAACAAAAAAAAGAACCCTTGGCCTTCGGGCTTGTAGGTTCTTTTTGCCAGCTGATAAAATATTTAGCTGGTCAGTGGGAGAGAGAGAGACAGAGAGACAGAGAGAGAGAGAGAGAGAGAGAGAGAAGAAGCGAGCGAGCAGCAGAGCTTGGCTTTGTGTTTTCCTTTCTCTAATGGTGCATTGCTGTGAGGCTACCTGGGGCTTCTTCTACCTCCTCCTCTCCTTCCTCTCCTTCCTCCTCTCTCCTCAGAGGGCTGCAGCATCCCTCGGGGGGGCTCTGCTGCATGTTCGCTTGGCGCTGGCGCTGACTGGACTTCAGCGCACATTACGGTTCCCCCGAAAGACCTCAACGCATTGTTTGATGGCAGCAGCCTCTTGCAGGTGCATCGCATGTTACGCTGTGCGAAATCGGGTCAAATGACGTCTCGGCCGATTTAAAAACCATCAGTTGTCAGGCAATGAACACCTGGTGAGTGTTCTACGGTGAACGGAGGAAAACGAGTCTGCGAGTCTACAGCCACGCAAAGCAGCTCTGCTGAATGCTAACACTAGCATGATATCATCCGTACAAAGCAGGTGTAATGTCCACCACCACTGTAGTGTGTTAGCATGCTAACATTAGCTACTTAGCACTTGAAGGGAACAAACATGTCACATAATAGATGTTGAGACATTCCACTCAAAACCACAACGTCATGGCGGCGCTAGAAGGAAAGTCAGGGCATCACCGAAGTCAATGGGGTTCATCTTCTGGGGGACCATGAATGGCGGTTGAGCTATTACAGCCGAAGTGGTGGACTGATCCACATTGTCCTGTCTGCAGCCACGCTGCTAGCAAGGCTAAACAATATGCTAGTAGAGACACGTCGTCGTTTGTGGCAATCCAGATATATCTAAATGTGATTAACGTTTGTCTAGTCGTGATATTGGGCGACTAGGAGCAGCACCAATGGATGAACATTGCTTCCAGAAACAAAACCGACTGATAACATATTAAAAAAAAAAAAGAGCAGAAGTGGTACGACGCATAACAGAAAGACCGCGCACAGACTGTTGTCTGTATTGACCACGAGACGCGACGAGACGGGACGTGATTCAGCTGAAGTGGCAAAGATTGACAGATCTCACTCTCGTGTTCACTTTGCAGTAATTAATCAGAGAGCGCATCACATTGTTGAGATAAAACACACGTTTTTACCAGTTTTATAGAGAAGTAAAGTGGCTCAATCAGGCACTGGAAAGACAACATGTGTCGGTGGTTTTCTTCTCGTTTTGTTCCTTAGGTGCACGCGGAGGTCAGCGGGGCTTTTCAGGGTTGCAATTTTGTGGCCGGTGACTGTGATGGTTTTAGGTCCAACCCGTGTATCGTTGTCCATAAAGACAGTAAGAGAAACCGGTCAACTGTTTTGTGAGCCCCTAACAGAGCAGAGCTGGTTCTAGGGTAGCTGCTTGCCGTAAGGTGATAGATGCTTGTTAAAGGGTCCTCAGAGGGGGTGTGTGTGTGTGTGTCTAAAGAGGGGAGTTCTGTTTTCTAACTTATTTTCCATTGTAAAAATTCAGACCTAGTTTATGTGTTTTCAGAGCTCCTCTTAGGCGCCCGTGCAGCACACGTTTATGGGGTAGGAGTCGAGGTAAATGTTACCAGCTGCAGCACAGCAAGCAAGTGGCTTCAACTCTGCCTGAACCCGGCGGTTACGTGACCACCTCCTCAACTTCATTCGCTCCCATCCTGCCGTCCCCTCAGCCGCCACACCTCCTATATCACTCTACACACACACACACACACACACACACCACACACACACACACACACACACACACACACACACACACACAGCCCGCCATCTCCATCCTCTCTCCGGTGTCACTTGCAGCAGCATCACTCATCTCAGGAAAGCGGGGGAAGCACTCCCAAGGTCTGCTACCCCCACCCTGTCACCTTGGCGTGGAGCAGCGGGCCGGCCAAGCCGGGCTTCGCCTGGATTGGCCGCTTCCCACCCCCCCCTTCCGCCTCCCCCTCTGAGGTCGCACCGTCGGCGCTGTGATGTCCCGGAGGCTTGTTTATCCGTACCCCACTGAAGAGCTCGGTCGCAACGACGGAGTGCGTGGTCGCTCCATACTTCATTTAGATCCGCGCAAACAACAAATAAAAAAACTATTTCAAATCACACAGTATCAACTAAACGAGTTGACGAGCCACTCAAGAATACGATTTGAAATGTGAGGATTCAATAAAAATGAGAGTGAAAAGTTGATTTCATGTTTTTGTTATTGGAGAAGCCGATAACGGCTGAAATGACACCCAAGAGTCGGTTAATATTGGAGGGATCTCTGTTGAAAAGTTATTAGATTATAATTATTTTAAACAGCATTTTTGATGATCATATTATCAACGGTTTCTCCTCGAAATATTTCTCTGTAGAGATGCTTATTTTCATTAACAGTGTAAGTGATCAGGCGGGTTTACATGTGAGGTACCACCGCAGTGACATCCGCCTGCGACCCTGAATCTCACCCTCGCGGTGTGTTCCTGCACTAATGACGTGTTTTAAACGAATCACAGAAGCCAGTACCTTCTAAGTTTTTCACAAAAAGTCGTTGCGCAGAAAGAACAACATCTAATAGATTTGGACTGATCCCATTCTGGCTCAGTCGGCGACGATCGGTGCCTCGTGTGGGAGACGCTTCGACGGCTCGGGGGAAACGTATGACTGAGGAGGCTTTTGAAAGCGGGCGCATGACACGCGGAGAAGGCTGAGGCTTTAGTCAAACTGCTGAATTTGACATTCTGCTGTGGACGGGGGGGGGGGGGGGCATGCAGTTACCCCCCCCATCTGTTTCTGCCGAGCTGGGAGGAGGGAAGAAGCCCTCCGTGCGTCGGCCTCAGCTCAGTCAGAGAGGAGGGGAGCGTCTTTGGTTGAATCAGCTTTTCCTCTCTATCCCCAGCTCCTCTCGTTTTCTTTTACTGCCTCCCCCCTTCCTCCCTCCCTCCCTCCCTCCCCCCCTCACCATGAATCTGTTTAGTCCTGTGAGAGCCGAGTTGTAGTAAACAGGCAGTGACAGCCGCATGCTCTCTTTAGAGGAAAAAGGGGGCCAGAATTTAAATATTGATTTGATGCAATGTGAGACAAAGATTCCGGTTCTTCTCGTGTCCCTCTTCTGGAGAGCTTTTTATAGCTGTTGTTCGTGAATTCTTAAGGTGTTGTCCAGCAAGTCAGGCTTAAACCAAAACGAAGGCTTCGCCTGCGTTTAGACTCTCCCGTTCGTCTGCTCCTCGCCGTGTGTGTCCTCGCATGTTCCCGTGTCTCAGTTAGACTCCACGCCCGGGATGAAATATCATCTCCTGTTGGACTCGGCTGCCCACTCAGGTAACCGTCAGGTGAACGGCTCCGGCTTGCCTGCGGATCGAGAACGAGGCTGCTGGACTAGTGGAAGACTGACTGACTGGAGGAGCGTGATGGAGGGAACGCTGCCTCTTCCTCAACAACTACTTGCTTATAGTCCGCTGTGAACACATGTGTGTAGGTGCAGCCATTTGAATCGATAACTACGGATGAACAGGAGGGCAGATGTGACTGGAAAAGCTACTTGTATACACATTCAGTGGAGAAGAAATAAACCCTGTTCAGGGGAGCGGTCTTGTGTTTTATAATTCATCCAATAAACCTCAGTTACTTTGTTGTTCCTCCCATTTAAATAAGACTCCCTTTAGTCTCTGTAGTTGATCTCACGTCCCGATATTCAGCTTCGGCAGGAAGCACGATAAATTGAAGAGGTGATGTGGTCTGAAGACGCTGAGTCACTGTCTACAAATCACCCAAAGTGTCCCTGACCGAGGCAGCTGCTTCTCTGTTTTGTACACTTCAGTAGCATCTGCTTGGAACAATATATTCACGCTGCTCAGCAGAACAGACGAGGAGGGCTTACGACCTGCTATTCAGGGAGTTTTTTTTTTTTTTTTTTTTTACATGTTTTGCCTGTTTTTTATTTCATAAATATATTTGCATTTGTTTGATTTCTGATTTTAATATCACGCCCTTTTCATTTGTTGGAGTGAATTCATTTCCCGCCGCCTCACTCGGCTGTATTGATTTAAAGTCTTGCTCGGTAACACTTTACAGCCAAACTCTGTGATTTTGTTGATCATATAATGTGCTCTCCAACAACTGCTCTACTCGGCATCCCATAACTGCGATATGATATCGCTAAATTCAACACTCACCGATTCGTGGCAAGCTCAAACCTTCAGCCCAAAATAATTAAATCAAAGCAAAACAACCCGTTTCATCTCGACTCCGCACCGCTAACAAACTGTGCTAACCTGTTGAATGTGCACAAGACCGAAGACGCCCTGTTTTCACTGCAGTTGGTAACTTTTCTATATATATATATATATATATATATATATATATATATATATATATATATATATATATATATATAAAAATTCCTTTTTGTCATATTTTCTCAAACTGTCACTGTATCCTGACAGAAGTACATCTCATCTCTTGCCTTAAATGTTTTCAGCAACATATGCCGTGATTGACGGCTGCGTTAGAGACACGTGTCTCACATGCTACTGTCAAGATACAGGAACAATTTAATAATTTAATATATGATAAAAAGATATTTTTTAGAAAAGTTACAGACTGCAGCTGAAAAACAAAACGTTGGCTGAGACTGCAGTTTAACTCTCTTTGTCTGAGCTGGTCCAAGAACCAGTGCGCTAACAGATGCAACAGCATCACAACACAGATAATGCAGAAAAGAGCGAAAGACGAGGCCGACGACGTTTAAGCATCGGAGCAGAGATAAAAGCTTTTGATCACACCGAAGAGGCCACAGCGCACTGGCTCCACCTCCATCGTCACCGTCTTAAGCCACAAGAAAGTTTAACTTGTCATTGTTTTATTATTCAGCTTTCTATTCACGTTGGAACCCGACTGATGTCATCCTGTTTGGACTTTTGGTTAGCATCACAGATTGTACCTTCAAACCTTCAGGGTGGATGTCTGTTATCACCGGGACTATTCTGTTCACTCGAATGAAAGCAAGTTAGTGAGGTCTATGTGATCGGACAGTAAACACACATGCGCTGTGGACACACGTGCACTGTGGACACACGTGCACTGTGGACACACTCACGCGTGTTAACCGAAAACCGCACGTCGGTGACAGGCCTCCGGTAAAGGCCTCGTGGAGAGTACGTGTTAGCCCAGCACGATCTTTCTCTCCGATCTCACCGGGGCTAAAAATAACACCCATCTCCACACAGAGAGAGAAAAAGGGAGGGAGGGAGGGAGGACACAAGAGGGAGGGTGGAGGGAAGGGAGAAAGGTGACGATGAGAGGAGGGTGAGAAAACAACAATCAAGGCGAGAGAAAGAGGGAGAGGAGACGGACGGGGGCGGGGGTGGGGGGAGTCGAGGTTCAGGGAGGAAAAGAAAACAAGTCATTAATAATTTACCTGGAGGACACTTCTACCGCGACCTTTAGCTCCGGTTGTTGGTGGTCAGCAAAGAACAAAGTGTGAGGTAGTGTTGAGTAACTCTTTTACATGATGTGATCGGTGTGTGTGTGTGTGTGTGTGTGTGTGTGTGTGTGTGTGTGTGTGTACCGTCTGCCCGGCCAGGTGAGCTCAGGTGCTTAGAGAGCGGTTCAGACCCAGAATAGCGCTGTGATGAAACGAAAACAGAACGTGTGAGGAAGTGACATGTGATCCAGGAAAGAGGATTTGTGTAAAAAAAAAAACAAATCATGAATTTTTCCAGCCGGCAAACACAGTGGTAGACGGGATTTAAGGTTTCTGGGAGGTTTTCCATTTTATTCTGATTATTAATTTATTTCAGGCCTAAAGTCCAGTAAAGACTCGATACATAATAAACAAGACTTCATGGGCGCAAGCCGAGGCTGTGCACATTTAGCACACTTCAGCTAAAATTGTGAACAACAAGGCCACTCCGCGCAACTGCACAACAACTACGACCTGCAACAGAATATCTTCTATCTGCCTGTGTTTACGTCGATCATACTGTTTTCCCCGGTCGTGTCTCTTCACCTCCTGCTCTCCCTGCAGCGCTGGAAGCCTTCAGGTGTTGTAATCGGCGCTCTTAGTCCAATAAACTGTTTTTGTCCTCGCTGTAGAAGTCCGGGGCACAATGCCCACTCTGTTCTTTATTGCCTTGCATTAGCTGGATTTATACTGTGAAGTCTTGAACTAGCTGTCGTGCTTTAGCCACAAAGTGCTAAAGCACGCAGTATGCTTCGAATGAGGTGCTTGTTGGATTGTGCCTCCCCCCCCTCCCCCCCCCCCCCTCCACACCTTTCTGAAGTCGGGATTGATCTGCTCTCCGTCCCACAGTTGTTGTTTCTTTTACTTTCCGAAAAAAGAGAATCGGGCAACCTTACGCTCTCTTCACGCAGGATGCCGTTTGTACAAACGAGTGAAATGCTGTGAGGAGAGAGTGCCTGAACGCGTGGACCATTACTCCCATTTATGTTAACAAGTACGCTTTTCACCTCCAGACGTGGAACTTTGCAAGAACGAAATGAGTTTCAAGCGTCGCAGAACTGACATCCTTCAGCCCCAAAACTACGTTGGAGAGAATCTAAATCACCTGAACGGGAGTTTTTGATCGAAGACTTCTTGCTTTGTCCGAATAACGACAGCAGGTGTAGCATCCTGCGAAACAGTGAAACACATCCGGGGGGGGGGGGGTTTGGTTGGTAAACCTGGAGACTGGTTACAAAGCTAACATGCTGACAAGTCCTTGTTCGTCATCCCCGACTTCATCCTTCGCTGTGTGTGTGTTCTGTCACTGTACTCGTCACACATATTCAGCTCTAGTCGGGACTAATTTGTGCGTTTGCCCACTTCAGCCGCAGGAAGGAACAGAAATACAGCCGGAGGAGTTAAGGGGGAGGTATTGGGCAACTTGTTGCCGTGTGATTGCGGTGCTGTGACAAACGCTGTGCCGGGTGTTGCGTTGTTTATCAGAGCTTTTTAGAGTTTGTGAAACAAACCCGAGGTCCTGGCGAAGGGCGAGGGACGCGCCGATGCAGGTCGTTCCTCTGCTTCACAATTTGCTTCTGCTGCACAAAAGAAATGTTTTTGGTTTAAGTGCCACGGGGAGGGTGTTGGGGGGGGGGGGGGGGTTTCTGGCAGCAGAATAATGGGGCACTGCGGTTGACATTGTTAAATTTCAAGTGTTTCTCTAACAGTCCATTTGCCGTGTAACCTTAAACCCCGGGGTAACGCCGCGGCCTCGCTCCCTCAGTCAAGGTGCTACGGACCGCTTCAGTCAGGGATGTTTCACACACGGTTGAAGTCCCCGGTGTGTGAGAACGCGAGACTTTTAAAGTGTCTGTCCTTCTCTAAAGGCATAACAGATAAAACCAATAAAATCATTTTAACCTGCATGACTTTGACGACGAGCTTGAGCACCGCCGCGGATTGTTTTCAACCAAAAACCTCCTCACACCTTCACTCCCAACCTGAATGTGACACTGCTGCAACACAAGCTGCTCCTCCCGCTGACCTCAGAAGTGGCAAAAGAGAGAGAGAGAGAGAGAGAGAGAGAGAGAGAGGAGCGTTGAGAGAGCGATGGATGAAACGGCGGTGGGAGAGAGAAAGAGGGAGACGTAGAGTTGACTTCAGACACTGAAGGTGTTTTAATCTGCTGGTTGTGAGAAGATAAATCTCAGTGAAGAGGCGGTTCTCCACTTGTTGGTTGGTTGGCTGTCTGTAGCACAAATTGTATCCAAGTACTTTTTTTTTTTTTTTTTTGGCAACGTCTTTTTTATGAATATCTTTGAGCTTTGAGCACGTTTGGTCTTTTTTTTAAGTTCTGCAAAACAAAGCAATGTATCCGTGACGACGGGGGACGATCTATTCAACTCTACTGGAATTCAGAGTTTCATCTTAATGTGTCGTCACAGACAACGCCCTGGAACTCTGACGGGACGTTCTGCGTGTGTGTAACAGCACCTGTCTGTAATGTAGCGTATAGAGAACATTCAGTGGGAGTCTATCAGAAGGTCTCCGCTGCAGTTGTTGAATTATGTGAAATATGAGCATAAGACACGATGTAATACCGAAATCAAAATCCTGAAAGACTTCTTTACACAATAAAAGGTAATAAACATGTAAAAGCTATAATATCGACTTAAAGGAAAAGTGGAGGTATGGTTTATCTTTGAGGTGCTTTCCAAGACTTAAATCTTACAGAAATTTGTTGTAGATTATTTTCAGCTGCGGATTTGGTGCTCTACTGTGTGTTTACAGCAGTGTGTGTGTGTGTGTGTGTGTGTGTGAAAATAAACTTAAGTGCCCATGTTCACGGTAATGAAGGAACATGTCACTCAGTGGAACAATTTGCCTCATTTGAGTATTTTTTATCGTTTTTGGACAATAATTGAGCTCTACGGCGCAACATTACCTGATAATGGTGCACTTCTGTTGTGGGTAATAAAGGGATTTGTTGACGGTGAGGAAGAATATAGAATATCACTGGACTTGTCCTTTTTTTTTTTTTTTTAAAGGGCAAGCTGATCGTGACGTGTTTCATGTTCCGGGTGGAGAGTCAGCTACAGGTGGAAGGAGGCTGTACATCTCGTGACGTCTGAGAGTCTGCTCCTTCCACACTTCATCTTGTGATATTCACAGCCTGCTGCTCTCATGAGGATGTGTGTGTGTGTGTGTGTGTGTGTGTGTGTGTGCGTGCCTTATTATCGCAGTCAGGTGGATGGAGGAGGAGGAGGAGGAGGAGGAGGAGGAGGAGGAGGGGGCAATGGTATGGTTGATATGGGGAGAAAAGAACAACGGGGAGCTTCTTCAATGACCGCGGCTGTTAATTAATCAAACACGCGCATGCATCCACACACAGACAGTGATGAAGAGGCTGGAGAAACACACACACACACACACACACACACACACACACACATAAACCCAGGCTAGTCTCCTTACAAGAGGCTTGCAGCCATTCTACTTACCGTCGCCAGCCATGCCGACTGCTCGCTCTATTTGCAGAGCAGCCCCTCCCCTCTCTGATGCTATGATCTAACTGCAGCCTCCTCCCCCTTTATACACACACACACACACTCTCTCCATGCTCACATGCCTGCACACACACACAAACACACACACACACACAGGGGTGCTTATACACCCACCAATCAGCATGCTGCTGGGCATGTCTCCGCTCTGTGTGTGTGTGTGTGTGAGTGTGTGAGTATTTCTGTGTATGCTGGTTTGATGATGTGACGTTAACACGGACCGTGGACTCGTGTGTCAGTGGCGTGACGTCCACCGCTCATCCTCGAGGACGAGGCTGTTGATCTTGTGGTTTTCCACTCGCACGCCGTCTTGCCGGCATCTGTTTTGGAAAGCAGAGGAAAAGTACTGAAATGCAAAATACCCCAAACAATAAAGCCTGTATTTCCTCCTGTCCCCCCCCCCCCCCCCCTCTCTTTTCACTATCCCCTTAGATCAGCAACAAACCGTGTTTCTTTCTTCTTTTCGTCCTCTGTGATGAAGGACGAATAAATATGCAGCTTTAAAAAAAAAAAAGGTGGGGAACAAAAAAAAACAACACACAAAGCAACAAAAGCAGAAAGAGGGAAAAAAAAAAAAACACAACAAAAGCAGAGAGTTGGTGGAGAAGCAGAGGCGAGCTTCAGATCTTTACAGTCAGATTCTCCGTGTGGGTCAAAGTTCCCCCGGCAGCCGGAGACGCGTTCTGATTGGCTGCGGAAAGGTGAAATTAAAACCACGGTAAACTTTTGACCTAGCAGGAACCAGAAGTGGAACGCCCATCGCTGTAGCGAGAGTGAGCTTCTCCCTCCTCCTCGCTGCTCTCCCACCAACCCACCCGTCCCCTCCTCCTCTCCCCTCTCTCCTTCCCTCTGTCTCGCTCTCTCTGTCTCACCCCTTCCATTCCCTGTCTGTCATTCGCTCTTGTTTTGCTCTCAAACCATCTATCCGTCCCCGTCCCCGTCCCCCCACCTCCCTCTTCCATCTCCAGCTCTCCTTCGCTGTCTCTCTCTTTCTCTCTCCCCCACCCCTCCGATGAATTTGTGCCTCGCTGCATGTATAGCCGGATGAGACGGAGGGAGGCAGAGAGCAGGAAAGAGCTGGGGGAAGGGTATAGAGAGAGAGAGAGAGGGAGGAGAGAGGGAGGAGAGAGCCAGTGGAGGAGGGGGGAGATGGGAGTGGAGACAGAGGGAGAGGAGCAGTATTGAAGAAGAAGAAGAAGAAGAAGAAGAAGAAGAAGAAGAAGACACGGGGAGAGAAGGGCAGGAGGAATGCAGCCTTCTTGCATGTGCGCCGCACAAACTGCTCCCTGTTAGAGAGGAAGCAAATCTAAAGAGGAGTGAATGTATAAATAGACATGTAACCGTGGCTCTGACTAAGATCTGCTGAGCGGCAGGGCGGGGAGAGCCCATTTTTACTGCTAATGGTTTCTCTCATTACACATCAGACGGCTGTGTGTGTGTGTGTGTGTGTGTGTGTGTGTGTGTGTGTGTGTGTGTGTGTGTGTGTGTGGCCGATATTAAATGATTTCATGAGCAAACTAAGAGAGCAGCCCCTCTCGCTCGCTGCTTTGATGCACGCAGATCCTCCTTTTTAGCAAATGTTTCTTCTTCTTCTTCTTCAGCGTGTTGGAGTACCGTCTACTGTACTTGTACCTGCTGTTCACAAAGTAGATAATCTCTCGGGAGACGCCTGGAGTCCAAGTATCGGTATCGGGGGGGGGGGGGGGGGGGCGATCCCGGGCTTTAACGGATCGTTATCCGCTAAAACTAAAGTGATCAAAATCAGGTTACCGAACTCCTGAGTTTCAGACACTGACGGTTGCAATGAAACATTGGATTTGATGAGCGTAGCCACCATGCTAACAAATCTGTTAGCCTCGCTCTGTCTCGTTAGCAGAGCTCAGTGTGCAGAACGATCAGGCGGCAGCAGCAGACTTTCACAGTCGAGTTTAAAACGACAAGCGTTACCGGTGGCGAGTCACGCAAGCTGTCGCTAATTGATTTTCTTTACCTCCTGCGAGTAATCTGACGGCAAGCCAACTTTTTACATCGGCTGTCGTCTGGGTTCACGTGCGCTTTGCAGCCGGTTTTGGTGACACGAAGCTGAAAGAGTGTGTCACGTGTCTTCGTTTCGCCCCGAAAAACCTGCATCGGCCTGCTGCGAAAAAAGCTGAAGATGGTCAATAACGTAACCGGCGACCCAGAGCTTTACCACCCAGCCACGAAGGAACGAAAGACGTTCATCGTCCTGCGGTTGCTTGGTGTTATTAATGGTCCATTAAGTGACACCTGATTTGGCCTAAATGCCTCAGTTACGAGTGGACTTTTTCTTGTCCTGTTGTTGAACCGGGACCTTGATTATTTGGATCAAGTGGCTCGTGAAGAATCGGGTTTGTCAGCGTTCTACCGCTGCGTTTCATGTAAATACAATGATTGTGTCGTACGCGGTATCGGCAGATGCAAATGAATGAAAGACTTAAAGATGAAATGCGGTAATCTAGTTAGGATGTAAGAAGTTACGTTCGTCTTCCCCCTCTTGTGCTGCACATGTGCAAAGATAGCCTCGATGCCCGTCATCAACGAGATGGCACATACGGAGAGGGCCGTCAGTTTTCAGATTCTAATGCGATTGAAATAATCCTTTTTGGTTCGGATTAAGCTCTACGACGAGCGCACAGCATCCGGCGGGGGGAAAAGGTGTGGAGAGGAGACGAGAGCCAGAGCCGCTCGTCTGCGAGGAGAGGAAGCAGGAGGAGGAGGAGGAGGAGGAGGAGAAAGAAAGAAGGCTTTCTCTGCCAGTGGGGGAAAAAAAACAAAAAACCAGTGACTTAAGAGAGGAGGCTGTGGATGTTATTGAGTTAACAAGACGGAGAGGGAGGGAGAGCAGTGGGAGCTCAGAGACCGGCTCGATAGATGAGTGGATGAGGGCTGCGCTGTGGGGCTCTGCCTGCTCCTGCTGCACAGTGGGCACCATATGGTGCCATAATGTACAGAGAGCTGCTCATCAAGTTCGCCCTGCCTCTCAAAACCGGCTCCTTTTTTCCTCCTCCTGCATCCTTCCAGCCAATTACGTCACTTCAGATAATGGACACACACACACACACACACACACACACACACACACACACACACACACACACACACACACACACACACACGATGCATCCCATTAGGTAAGGAGCACCACGCACCATCTTCAAGATAAGAGGCTCCCCAACAAACGTTTGGGTCTCCACACAAACACACGACTAGATAAGGGCCCCGGCCCCCTCTAATGGGAAAGAGGATTGATACCGACAGAAAGAAAAAAGAAGAAGATTTCTCAAGATGTCACTCTGCTTAGCTGCTTCCGCTTTGAATATTTAAAGCAACCACGGTTTGTCCCCCCCCCCCCCCCCCCACCATTGTTATCATTGAATTGTTGATTTTCTCTTGATAATGCAAGTTTGCAGACGCAGCAGAGCACGGAGGCGAATGAGAGGATCCCCAAACGTACGGCTGATGCGTGCCGACAGTGATGTGAATGCGAGTTGATTTTTTTTTTTTTTGGTGATTAGGGAATATTGTGTGCAGGGAGGTGGGTGGGTGGGGTGTGGGGGGGGGTCGCTTTCTCCCACGCGCTGTCGCTCTGGTTTCAAGGTGTGTCGGCTGCTCCGTGACCGCGTTTGTTTGTGGGCGGTTATGCATGTTGCCATGCAGCTTCCCTGCCTCTCCGGCATGCGCTCGCGTCCGTGGGAGTGATGGATGTCAGGCAGGCAGCTAATGTGATTTAGATCCTCCACCAGGAGCGCGTGTGTGTGTGTGTGTGTGTGTGTGTGTGTGTCGTCCACATGTGTGCAGCTGAATCTGCAGTGTGTATGTTTGTGCGTCTACCTCCCTCCCTCCCTCTCTTCTTCTCTTCTTCTTCCTCCACCCCCCCCCCCACCCCCCCCACCCCCATCATTTTTTCCCTGTGCTGTGCAGTTTTTGGACTCTGAGCAAATAAATAGTGGGAGGAGGAGGTGGAGGAGGTGGGTGGGGATGGGGGGGGGGGTTTAAGTGGTGAATCTGCTTCCTCGCTGTCACCGCGGAAGAACGAAGAAAGCGCGAGGAAGGAGGCGACGAGGAAAGTACAGAGGTGGAGGAGAAGATGGTGTTCTCTCGCTAAGACCCTCGCTGATGGGTTATTGTGAGCCAATTATGTCCCATTCCCAGAGAAGACGGCCTCACACACTCCTCACACACTCCTCACACACTCGCTCATCATCACACGCGTGCATCAGCAGAAGAAGAAGAAGAAGAAGAAGAAGTGCTCTTTCTCCTGAGTTTTATCTGCAAGCAATTATTTATTTTATAGAGAAAAACACGTTAACGATGACACACACACTTCTTCAACACCAACACACTCCAATCCAGCTTTCAATCTTACCTCACTGTCACCCTTCAACTGTCGAAGTGCAGAATAATTACCCTGTTGAGTGTTCTATTCTGGATTATTGTTACTGATTAACACCATTTCACTATAAATGCAAGTTAATGTGGAGCTAAATGTAACTGATTCATAGATTTATTCATTGATGTCGGCAAGTCTCATCTTTAAAAAACGCATCATTTAATAAGATTATCATATTTATTTTGTGTAAAATCGTCATCTGCTTTACAGTAGCTATAGAATAATAGTAAAAAAAAACACAATATTTACCTCATAAATACATTGGAGCACGAGTGTAAGGAAGGGTTAAAGCGATTATTTAATAGTAATAATGATAATAATAATGAAGGGATAACTGTTGATACATGTTTGATAGCTCTTTTTAATGTTCTGTGCACGAGATGATGAGATATTTCCAGTTCCGTTTATTGGATTCAGTATTTTGATTATTTAAATGTTCATCAGCTGGTCGACGACTTAACGAGACCCATTATTTGTCTTCTGTGTCGGCGAGTCGGACGAGAAGAGTTGAGATCTTCCATCAAGCGTTAAGTCCGTTCAGCAGCAGCCTCAGTAGCCCACAATGCAATGCGGAGAGACCTCACCTGCTGATGCTGTTCTCCATCTGGAGAGCTGAGACGCATCAATCACTTTCTTAAGATCTTTTTCTTATGCATAGAAAGCTGTTCAAAGTGCTCTACGCAAATATGCGCAAAACATTCAAAACAAATGCAAAGAGTGCAGTTTGTTAAATTTCCCTAAAGAAAGCGACCTCTCCTTTTTAGAGGTCCTCTGCAGACGAACGTTTGAAGAGCATCGCCTGCCTCCGTCTCACTGACACATCCAGAATCTTCTTTGAAGGAACCTCCAACACAATGAACTTCACACATGAATCTCTCTGCAGAGTGAAGGTCCAACCTCCAAGTGAAGCAACAATCAGCTGAATGCATTTTTAATGCACCATTAATCTTCAGAACACAGTAACTACATTCATAGTAATACACATATCTGCTGTTATTGTATAGTCTGGAGGTTGTCATCCAGGTTTTCTGCTATTTCGTAGCCATGGCAGCACAACGGAGGCGGGGTTAGTGATGGAGGGGGGGCGTGTCTTATTGATTGACCTGTTACACTAATTAGGCCCGAACAGACCAGAAGTCTCCCCCTCCACCTCAGCCTGCATGGCCTCATTGTGCCTCTGCTTTCCCCCTCCTTTGTAATTCCTTTCTCAGCCAGTCGCTAGAAGAAGGCGACGAACTGTTTTCCTGTTTTCCCGCCGCATTTCCTTCTCTCTCTCTACCCCATGTGGCCTGTAACGAGGTAATTCACCCTCTGTGATGACAAGAATGTTTTAAGTATTTACCAAAAGCTCCAGTCATCCATCGCTCTCAGACGTTGACAGAACCTTTGCCTCTCGGCCCCGCCGCTAATTGCCTCACAGAAATGTTCTACGTTATGATAATGTGCGGCTCCTGTGAGGCGTTTCTTTATTCAACCCAGGTCTCTGCCTGACTAAGCGGGCGCCTTAGTGTGATACACGTCCTGAGCCTGACATGTCTTCGCGCAAAATGGGTCCACGTGTGATTGTTTTTGTCTTCCCGGTTCAGCCGAGGGAGGAGGAGGAGAAGGAGGACATGTGTGGTTTACTGTCCTTATCTTATCCGGGGACGCACGTCCGCTCTGCAACGTTACTTTCGTCGCAAGTGAACGTCCGTCCCGTCTCCACTCGCGCGTTCGGCCACGTGGACGGCCTCAACGTGCGTTCTGAAATGCGTGATTACCAGTTTAGTGTAATCTCATCTTCTGTGATGCAGTGCAGCTCTCTTCAAAAGGAGGAAGTTCCTCGACGTGGAGGACCGTCATCTGTTGCATGACGACGCCATACCTGGCCGACTAAACGCTCGCTAACCTTGTTGAACTCTGCGCTTTTATCGCACATAAGCCTTTTATTGAACATGGATTATGTAACCGATGGGTGAGAAATTAAAGGGAAAACCTGATGTCATGAATGGAGAACGTATCAAATGCAGACGCTTCCATTCAGGGTGCAAAGAGCCAATGAAGGCTTTCAACACTCAAGCTGTTCTGGTGGCTTTTGGACTCTTGTTGGGGTTTTTTTTTTTTTCCCCATCAGTTTATATCGGTATATGTCAGCATTACGACACCACAGAAGTGTCCCCAAATACAAGAAAGTAAAGGACGAAGTGGAGCTGAAGAGCGCCGCCGTGTGAAGCGGGCTGCTTTATTTCTACTTCAGGACACCTCAGAATAAATGATGGCGCTGACGCCATGGCCGCTAGACGCAAAGGTGAAAAAAGAGAGAAGCTGCTTTTCAAGCTTTACATTCTATTTTTTAAAAGTTTGTTTTCATTTTCGGTCTCATATTTAGGTCAGTTCTCACCAGCGATGGCACTGCTAATGAAGCATGCAATGTGCAGTTTGCAGCTATTTCCCAACATATGATTTTAACGGCTGATAAGAAGCGAATACGTTCACTTTTGACTTTGAACAGTCTTGACCAAAGGGGAGGACTCGCAGACTTGACAGACACACACATTAAGCACTTATTTGGCCCCACGTTGGACCAAATCGCTGCCATAAATGAGCTCTGCAGACTCAGTCAGGCAGCCGAGGTCATCTGGAACGTAAAAGAGAAGCGAAGCGACGAGCCGGTGCGTGTGCGCGCTGATCCCCTCGTCATTTTCATCTTCAAACAACGCCGTCTTACAGTATTCGATTCTCCCTGAATTCTAAGAGGAGAAAAAAATGGCCTGTTTTATTACTTCGAGTGTCTGCTCGTACTCCAAAAACAGATGTGGCTCCGTAAAGTCATTTTAAAGTGGCCTCGAGCTGTTATTAAAAAGCTAAACTAACACAATGATTTCTGTTTCTTTTCACGGTTTGTCCTTTCTGAGAGTTTACTTAGCTGCAGATTCATCGCCGTGTGCTTTTCCTCTGGAGCGTGGTGCAGTGGGCCGTGAGTTTGGTTTCCTCTACCTTTTTTCTTTTTTGGAAGAGATGAGTCACACATATTTTTTTATTTTTTTTTGAATATGTAAATGCCACTTTGACGGCAGCCTACAGCAGACACGCCCTGGACGGCTGGATGAGTTTTAGTTTTAGACCCGACTGGCCTATTTCTTGCCCTGAGCCAGACGCTTTCCCTCTGCCTCTCTTCATCCTCCCCCCCCCCCCCCCCCCATTCCCCACCCCCCTCTGAAGTGTGAAGTTTGAAGCAGCCGGCTGTGCGCTATGATAGCGGTAATTGGTCTTAAGATGGAAAGTTCACGCTCACTTTGTCGCTGAACTAAGAAGTTATTTGTTTTCAATGAGTGTTTTAAAAAAAAAAAAAGAAAGAAGAAGACATTTTAAGCGAGGCTAGTTAAGAACAAAGTGCTATTCAACAGCAAAGAGAAGCGGGTTTGGGATGATGATGATGATGATGATGATGATGATGATGATGATGGAGACCGGCACTTTTTGTCCGAGTTGAAAAGCAGCTCTCCGTCTTGTACAACTTCATTTCAGACGGAGGACGACTCCCCTCTCCGGTACCCCCTCGTCTGAGGAGGCGAGCTTTGGACTAAGAGTTTTTTTATTAGCCTCAGTGGCCGGATTTGTTTAAGGGGAGGCGAGGTGCCAAGATGTGGCTTGGCTCCCATTTTGCTCCAGTTGGTTGGGGGGGTTTGGGGGGGGGGGGGGGGGGGGGGGGCAGCAGCAGAGTTTCCCAGAGTACACACACTAACACACAATGTACTTTTTATGCGTTGCTCACTGTGCTATTCTGGCCAGCGGACACAGTTTCCCTCATTCACAGTCATTAGAGGAGACGGACGACACGGAGAGAAGAATCCTGCAGTAAAACAAAAAAAGATGAAGACGAGGATGAAGATTAAAGCTCACAAAGAAACAACTAACGCGCTTCAGTTTCATTCTGCCCGGCAGTCGACTGAAGACGTCTCTTAGAGGCGCAGATCCTTTTGGCTGAACATGAATGACTTTTTATTATTTTTAATGGGTGTGTTTAAGCGTACGCTCATTTTAGCGAGCTGGTTTTTGGCAAAATATCCAGAATCCAACTAATCTCTCTCTGAATCGCTCCTCTTCTGCTCTTTTATTAGCAACAGATACCGGATATTTGGTGTTTTTTTTAAAAAGAATTATAAATTTCTTATACACATATAAGCATAGTCCATGAACAGTAATAGAGACACTGTTTCTACACAACCTCAAACATGGTTTCTTTATACTTATTGGCCGACGTAACTTCAATAAGCTTAATGGTTTTCTTTAAGTTTGAGTTATTTTACAATCTTGGTTAATTGCAAATGGTGCAAGCTAAACTTAATCAGATCTGATAATGGATTCGGAGGGATTTGGTTTCAATAATAGGATTGTGAACTGGATTTAAAGCGCCGTATTTGGTTTTGGTTGCAGCAGCTGACAAAGCCGTTCTTACCGTCCTACGATACGGTCGCGTAATATTTTTTAACATCGGTTGTTCTTTTTGTTTTGTATTAATGGTTAATGGTCTTCATGGGACTTTTGCTGCAACACGACGTCATCTGGCAACTGTTTATCTTCACAATCGCGGCGATGAAAGATAAAAAAATGTTTCTTTTTTTTTAAATCTTGTCTTCGTGGATTTATAAACCGCCGCGCTGTGTTTCTGCCTCTGATATAAGCCTGTGGTCATGAACTCTTTTTAAATTCAGGACTTTTTATTGTTGTTGTTGTTGTTTGATCTGAACGCCCACTTATCCTCGTTCTCATAGCGTCCAGGTAGGACAGTGTTCTGTCCTAAGTATCAAGATCAAGTCTGTGAGTCCAAGTCTGTGAGTCCAGTACCTGACTGGATCTGACTGACTAGCTTCATACAAGTCCAGATTCAAATGACACAGATGCATGTTCTCTCTCTCTCTCTCTACCTCTCTTTCTCTCTCTACCTCTCTGTCTCTCTCTGTCTCTGTCTCTCTCTCTTTCTCTCTCTACCTCTCTCTCTCTGTCTCTCTCTCTGTCTCTCTCTCTCTCTCTCTCTCTCTCTCTACCTCTCACTCTCTCTCTCTCTCTCTCTCTCTCTACCTCTACCTCTCACTCTCTCTCTCTCTGTCTCTTTCTCTCTCTACCTCTCTCTCTCTGTCTCTTTCTCTCTCTCTCTCTCTCTCTCTCTCTCTCTCTCTCTCTCTCACACACAGTTGTTCCATGTGCCTCTCAGTTTTCTTCCTGGTTCAGCTGAAGGTTACACATGAGGACGTGTGTGTGTGTGTGTGTGTGTGTGTGTGTGTGGTTTTATCATCTTTATCTTATCAGGGCTGTTTCTAAGCTGTGTGCAACTTTACACTCATCACTACCAGATGAGAAAGTGTCCTTTCCTTCGTACTCTTGTTTCTCTGCTCGGCACGCTGCTGCACTCGCCTTAAGTGACAGAAACACTTTACAACACAATGAAGCTCCAACGAAGTTTAACAACACCAGAGTTAGCTGGAAGCTAATTTGCATCTGTCGTCCCAGGGCAGGTAGACCAAAAAAAAAAAAAAAAAAAAACACCACATGAGTAATAAATACTCGACATAAAACAACACAGTACATAAAAGTGTGAGATAGTAAATAGAATCAGCATGATGACCACTATAAATACTGCACAAGGCAATCATTGATAGTGACACTTTTGCGCTGACTTTAGCCAAAGCTTTAGGCCGGTTTTAAACACGGCAAAGCTGCAGCAGGCATCCTCTAAGAGGAGAGGGTGTACGGTTCTGAATCGTTTCAACACTGGGCAACACATCAGAAATAAGAAGTTATAAGAAATCCAGGAAATTATGTACATTTTTCCAGGATATTACAGCGCTGACGATCCCTTGGCTTGTTATCGTACAGCATGATTTCGCTTTGGTTTTTTGGGGTCAAATTAAGCCGAATACCAATTATCAGCAGAGGTCTGACGATCCCCAGTTTTAAGTGAGAATATATACGGCGACTTGGGGACACAGAGGCCCGAGTAAACATCGATTCATCATCCGTGAGTTCTGCAATGTCGTTACACGGAAAGAGGAAGGAATCTCTCAGAAGTCGCAACAAACTTGAATCAGCTTCTCTTGTCTTTTCGCGCCGCTTTGAAAGATGAAGATAAGATCTCTGCCCACTTATACGTGAGCTCCTCTCTGCTGTTGACGACGCACGGAGCAGTTCAAGTTCATGAAGTTAATGGCGCTCGTATGAGCATCCACAGTAAAAACATGTGAACTGTGGCTGCGTCTTTATTGCCTCCTCTTTTTTTTTTTACAGCGTGTCGCTTTAACAAGAGGACGCTGCTGCGGCGTGTAAGATATTTATCGTGTCGCTCGAGCGCACGGGAGCGCACAAAACATTCGTACGGTAAAAAAGGTCGTGTAGTCATTGAAGAGCGCCACAGACGATGTGTCGAGAGGAGGAGGAGAGCGGACTGTCACGTGTCTCTGTAGACTCAACCTCTGCATCTTCAGCGCGTTCTCGCTGCCGCTACGTCCAAGGCTCGAGACGCCGATGATAGCGACGCCACATGCCGCTAACTGCTCCTTTTTTTTTTTATTCACTCTGGTTTTCACGGCCGTGTCGCACACAAAGAGCCGTAACGAATGTTCCAGACTCGTGCGTGAAGAGGAGAACTATTTTTTGTTTTAATTTCCTCAACTTTTGCCGTGGAGCCAGTTGCTTTTTGTCGCAGCTGAGCTATAAATTATTCCCACTTAAGCAGTCGCTCTCTGGCTCTATTTTTCTCCCCTTTCAATTAATAGGAAACACATTGGTTGAAGGAGGCTCTTTGTTGGTGTGTGAGAGTCCATACATCACCTAAACTAGAGCACCCACCCCTCCTCCTCCTCCTCACACACACACACACACACACACACACACACACACACACGGAGCGACAGCGACAGCCCCCATCTGCTCCCAATCATGGGTGCAGCCAGCGGTCAGGTCGCTGACGGTGAATGCTGCACTAACACACACACACACACACACACACACACACACACACACACACACATGTAAACATACACAACATAGGCACGCTGAGCATGAGGTCAGCCATGTAAACACACACACACACTCATGTAGGCGTGGGCTTTCACACATCCTGGTAACAAAAAAAGGAAAGTAACCTGCAGTTTATCTCTATCACACACACACACACACACACACACACACACACACACACACACACACAGTGACAGATGAACATGAGACATCCTGGCGGCGGGCTTCACTGATGACAGGGTGTCATGGAAACGCCCAGCGTTCTCCATGGTTACGCACTCTTTACCCCCACGGGATACACTCTGATGATTGTTCAGACAGAACACTCAAGCTACTACAACAACTCAGCGTGGATAAAACACCCACGCACGCACGCACGCACGCACGCACGCACGCACGCACGCACGCACGCACGCACGCACGCACACACACACGTTGTTTCTTATCAGGATCTAAATGGACACAAATTAGCCTATTATGTGCTTTTGGGATTAGAGCGGTGATTTAGCCAAATAGTCTGTTTTGGTAATCTTGCTCGGAGTCCACAAAGCATGAGAGATATTTGCAAATAGAGGCCTGACGTTTAAATCCAATTGCATCGATCAGGAGAGCACATTTAGCACTTCCTTTTTCTTTTACCTTTCGCAGTCAGAGTGACCGGCTGATGTGTGGATCACATGCTGTTGTCACTTTCAGGTTTTCGGCGGTTTGGCTTCCTGTAAAACTTGTGTCTCAACATCCCTTATTTGCGTACGTGTTGTGTGTGTGTGTGTGTGTGTGTGTGTGTGGTTCTGGCTGTGGGAGAGGTCTGTGTGTTAATGGAGTGTTTTCTCTGTACGCTCCCGTAATGAAGACAAAAGCACACGGCAGAGCCGCGGCCCCCTTCACGGTTCCTCCCGCTCATTAAGCTGTTAATGCAGCTTCCTGCGCTCGTGTCTCCGGGCCGCCGATTAATAATGCCGCTTGTTATTCATTAATATCTCAATGATGAACATGCAGTGTTGAGCTTCTGTTTCTTCTTTCTCCAGACTCCATTGACCAGCTCACATAGGACCATAGAACCCCACCACCACCACCACCACCAGCAGCAGCAGCAGCCAGCGAGAGGGGATCCGATCGTCCATCATCTCGGGCGCCGTCGCAAGGTGGGCTAACATCCCATATAGGGTTGGCATGGTAACGGCCCGCTGGGTTTAGGTTGAGCAGTTTGCCGGTTTCTTGTTGTTGCCACAGTCTTGCAACATATCCTCCTGACCTGAACGTGGAGAACGCTTTGTGTTCTCTGAAGCAAATGGAGGTGTGTGTGGTTTTTTTATGTGTTTGGATTTTGGAAGGTGGAACAGTTTTTGGAGAAGGAGGTGGTACTGATGGTGGTGGTGGTAACTAGAGGGGAAACAAAGAGGGTTGAGCGGGTGATTTTCAGGCAGATGAGAAAATGAAGAGTGGGACGACAGCAGGGAGACAGGAGGAGAAATCAAATTATTCTTTGTGTTCTACCTGCCACAGAGGCTGAAAGAGAGCATTAATCTCTTACCCCTGTCTGCAGGTGACAACAACACACACACACACACACACACACACACACTTTACACTCACACTTACACAAATGTGCCCAGACTTAACCAAACCGCACTCTTCTCTTTCGATCACGTGCCGTCTCACACATGCTTTGAAGGCGCGCTGCAGTTGCACAGAAAGCGGGAGGGATCGTGAGGTCGGTAGGAAAGGAGGGGAGGGGAAGTCCAGTGGGGAGGAGGAGGAGGATGGTGCCAGGTGGCTTCTGGATTCTTCCGCAAAGAGTCAATGTGAGGACGTAAAAGGTCCGCCATAGATAATGTTATAGGTGACGGGCAGGTGGATCATTTCTGAGACTGTTGAGGAACATTATCGACGTGAGGAGAAGGGAACAAAACTCCGAAAAAATCTGCTCTGCTGCAGTGACGACTGTCTCTGCTTTAGAGCGGCTCCCGTCGTGTCACTGGTGTGAGTTTCTAAGGCCAGACCAGGGCCGTGTGCCTCTGTTTTGTCAACAGAGATTATGAAACAGCGGCTGGCTGGCTGGCTGGCTGGCTGGCAGGCAGGCAGGTAGGCGGGGGAGGCGACCGCGGGGCTATTTGCATCGCCCCAGCTTGAGTAAAAGCCTCGCTAACTCTGTCACCTTCCCCCAATGAAAGAATGGAGACGCTATTCAAACAAACACACGGGAAGTTTCATGGCAGCCAGCGCCGCAGTTCTGCCTCCTCTGTGTTTGAGAGCGTGAACGTTCTCAGCCGAACCGCTGCTTTACAAACGGAGCTAACCGCTAACCTTAGCTTTTCAGGAGATTTGACAAAACTGTCAAACTTCTCGCGCTCAACAAATGTTTAAATTCAGTCCCTGAATGAAGCTCCTGGATGTTTCTGATGACGCTTGGTTGGAGCACAGACACAGCTTTACATCTGTCTTAGCACAACGCCGACTTAGGCTACATCCACACTACTCCGTTTCCAAACGAAAACGATCTCCATCCACACGGCGTTTCAGCCATCGTTTCCGAAATTATCTCCGTCCATACTACACGCCTGGAAACGAATATCACGTGACTCTTCACGTACACTGGGCATGCGCCGATGTAAACAGGAAGTAGATTGTCGTATTTTGTAACTAAGCAACCAGAGTAATAAAGTAGTCTTTAATGATCGTAAGTATGTGTTTGATACTTAAGATCTTCTCTCAAATCTTCCTCTATAAACTCAAACAGATACAGTTCGTGGAAAGTTTAATACGTTTTATTTTTCAGACTTAACGTTAGTTACAGCGCTGCGGCTCTCTCTCTTTCTCTCTCTCTCTCTCTCTCTCTCTCTCTCTCTCTCTCTCTCTCTCCGCTCACTGATCTCTCTCTCTCTCTCTCTCGCCGCTCACCGATCGCTACAATAACAGCTGTTTCCTCTGCAGACATGCAGACTTTAACTGGACAACAGCTGCTAGTAAAGACAACAAGATCAGCAACGCCTGTGATCAGTTGTCCGCGTTAAATTAACCTGGTAGTCGATCGCCGGTGTCTACGTCATCGTTTCCAAACTTATGCGTTTCCGTCCGTCCACACGAATACGCTACCCGGAGTTTCCAAAGTTATCCGGCTTCGGGATCGTTTCTAAACTCCTCCGTTTACGGTGCCCGAAAACCCCGGCGTAGTGTGGAAGCTCAGTGTAAACGGAGCAAAACATATGCGTTTCCAAACGAAAACGGAGTAGTGTGGATATACTCTGAAAGACGAGTCTGCGATGTTCTTGCTAATTGTTCCTGTGCACACGTCCGTCTGCTCTCAGGGAGTCTTTCCGACGCGTTGCATTGTGGGTTTTTTTTTCTTCTGCTGTGACTCACTCTGTCGTGGGAAGTCTGCCGTCTCTCCACTTTGTCCTCCGAAACCTTTTTGTTTTCTCTTTGCGTTCAGATTTTGAGATGCTGTTCATCCATTTATATTCTGCTCCCCTAGAGGCCATGACTTTAAACTCACCGGTGTCATCTTATTGCCTCTATATGCATGCATTAAGTATGCAAAAAAAAACAAAAAACACACACGTTCACAGAGTGGAAAAAGTACCGTTCTTATAGAATAATTTGTATTATTATTAAACCATTATTTAACCTGGTAAATCCCATTGAGATTACACAGCAGCAATAGAGTGTTTCAGATCACAGTTAAAACACACAACATGTGAAAGTACATGTAAAACACACAAAACAAACACTATGTTTGCGACACAAACACATAGTATCAACTACAGAATCACATCCACTTAAAAACAGACAGGAGGAAACAGATCCAGCAAAGGAAGCAATTACAAACTGGTATTGAATTTGCCTCCAGACGCTTCACTAATACATGGAGTCGTGTCGGGTAAACTCACAGCTCTCTGCAGAAACTTTTTCAAATTATAGAAAACAAACGTTATCTGATTGATGGGGAATGAATCATGAAATCCATGAAATGAATAGTTAATATTGAATGTTTATTCGACAAACTCGACACACTTGTTCGGGCGGGTTATTGTTAGAAACAGTGAAATCGCTTCGCAAAAACTTCATTTTCTTTCTCTGCGTTACAATTATTTTTTTGTGACATTTCCCAAAAATAAAATGAAACAAAAAATAAGGTGTGTCTCATTTAGACAAAACGAACAAACACGGTGACTGCATGGAGAATAATATCCAGCAAAATGCTTTCCGTACAACATAAGAACAAATGACGCCACGAGGAACATTTATGAAACTTTGTCTGAGTGAACTTTAACAGATGGCCAATAATGTCTGAACAGGGCTTTAGATAGACATTTATGTTTCCTGTATGGAGGAGGAAACCTTGGCCTGATTGTGGGGGATAGAGGATGGTCAGAGGGTCATCAATAAATCCTCTGGGAACCATGAATATCTACGGCGTGTGTGTGTGTGTCACAGAAATGTGGCCTTCGGTGTTTCGAGGAAACACCGTGTTGATTAAGGCTGAGGTCTGAGCCCGCGAGCTCAGCTGGGATCGGGTTGCATGCTCTCTAGTTTACGAGTTGAAAGGTTTTCACCGTAAAGCCTTAAAGTCGGTGCTTCCTGGTGAGCGGCGCTCCCACCGGGCTTCAGGCTCCCAGGGTTCACATGGACCGTGACTGCTGTCCTGTAGCAGACCTGAAGAGTTTAGCTTCGCCCCCCCACCCCAGGTGATGCCACACAGCGCCGTTGACCCCGAGCGATCCTCCCTTCACACCCCGTCTAATGACCCGGGAAAATACGGGGGGGGGGGGGTCGGCGTGAAGACCACTTGAAATCGCCTCGGGGGTACGAGATCGGGGGGTTAGAGAAGCCGGGTCAAACTTGGTGTGAAAGATCCAAAGCTGTTTACCTGCATGGGTGCGCTCACCTGTGCATGTCAGCAGCAGAACAGAAGACTCTCCCATGACGGCTCGGTCTGCCGGGAGCCACGTTCTCTGTCCTGTGTGTGTGTGTGTGTGTGTGTGTGTGTGTGTGTGTGTGTGTGTGTGTGTGTGTGTGTGTGTGTGTGTGTGTGCGTGCGTGCGTCTCCGGCCGAGCCACAACAAGCAGCTGCTTCTTAATAAGCGCCCTGATTAACAGCTTCCCACCATTACCTTTGACTCTGATTAATGCCCGTGAGTCATCTTCAACCGTATGATTTAGTCCAACGACTTATTGAACATGCAGCTGATCAGGAGCCTGTGATATATTTGTTTCTGCCTTGACCATCTGCAAAAAATTCCTTTTATCTACTTGTGTTTAAAATGCAAAGAGTAAAGGTAAAATAACTTGTCTCCTCTGTCAACGTCCTCAAGCAAAGCTTCTGTTCAACTGTTTTTAATGCTCTAATCCAAACCCAGGTGCAAAGAAACTACTTTTTTCTCACACCTACCAACACACCACTCTTTCTCCCTTAAATAGCCATCTTCGCGCCCGTCTCCCCTCTCCCTCCATACCGCCGTCACCCTCTCCCGTTTCCCTCTCCATGCCTCTCATTCCCACTGCCCCCTGCTGCTATATTGTGCCCACCGCAGCCTCTCTGCCTCTCCTGCCACCAGGCCTCCACGCTGCCTGTGGCGTGTAATTGACTTTCTCCCTGCACTGGAAAAAGCGGGGCGGCCCGCGCCAGGCTGGAGGTGACCCATTTCCCTGGGGCATTCAGCATGCCTCCTAATCAACCATTCTCTGGGGCTGCCTCATTCACTCCGCAATTTGAGCAACTCCCCCTTTGAGAACTCCATCAATAGGCTGCCGGGCGGGCGGGCGGGCTGAATTGTCGGAGGAGCAAAAGACGGAGTTTCACTCAAACGCTTTGCTTTGGCTCGTCGAGTTCTGAAACCCTCCGACTTTGTACCTCCCCCTCTCCGCTTTTTTTTTTCTCACCGCGTCTCCCTCGTGGTTGGTTTCATCACACGGCAGCGAGAGCGTCTTAACGACGAGCGGCAGACAGGGGAGGCAGGTAGACGGGAGGATAGGCAAGGAGAGACGCAGGTAGGCAACGAGACAGTCAGATGGGGGTGGGACTCGAGGGACAGATTAAAAGAGAAATTTGAAAGAAAGTCAAAGCGGGAGGGATTGAGCAAGAGGATCGGCGTGTATTTAGAGCATCTCTCGCTTTCAGGAGCAAGTATTCCCCGTCGTTGTCTTGCAAGGGAATACACCTTGTGTATCACCTGGTCTTGAAGACATGCGTGAAAGCAAGGCCTCACATTGATCCGGTCTCAACAAGAAGGTGTGTTCGCTGCGTGATGGAGCCGGATGTATGAACTTCTTCGCGAGCCAAAGAGCGCGCGATTGAAGATTAAAACGGAACGCAATCAGACGGGTTTTTTTTTTTTTTTTTCGCGAGCGGCTCTGATCCCACAAGAAGGAGCGTGGCGATGATGGCGCGCTGTGATTAAATAACAGGCCGGGCTCCTCTCCCCCGCCGCTGGCCTGATTTACTATGCAGGAGAGGCGGTGCTCTGGTCAGAGGATAACCATGTAATCAATGGAATGAAAAAGCTGCTCTGGCTGTGAAGGTTAAGAGGGGTACTGGAAGCTTTCAGCCCACTCTGTGCATCACACATGCATGCAAAACACACACCAGACAGTCTGAATGTTACATCTCCTCCTCTGATTCCTCCCCCCTCCTCTCACCTGTTTCCCCCTTCCCTCCCGTCTCTCTTTGACATGCCTTTATCTCTCTTTCTCTCAGCTCCCTCTGCCTCCGCCTCTTTTCGCTCTGATTCCCCCCCCTCCTCTATTTCTTTCTTCCTCTGCATTTACTCTGTATATCCTCTGTCTCCCACTATTTGTTCTCTCTCTCTCTCTCTCCCCTTCATTTACTTTCCTCTCTTCCCTCCCTTCCTCCATCCTCTTTTCCCTCCCTCCCACCTACCTTTCCCCAGTGTCAGCTGCTGTCACTGTGGAAAAGAAAGTGACCAATCAGAGCTCACTTCACAGCACCGGCTTCGCCCTCCCTCCCTTATTTCTTCCGTTCCTTCCCTTCTCTCCGTCCTCCTCCTCCTCCTCCTCCTCCTCCTCCTCCTCCTCCTCGCCTCCTTTCGTCCCATCTGCCTCTCTTCCCTACAACCTTTATCAGATCACTTCCTGGAGACGAAATGCGATGCATTATGGGAGACAGACGGCTGTCTAACGGGGTTAGTTGTGCAGCGTGGCTTATCATCAGAGACACTGCTAATCCTGTGTGTGTGTGTGTGTGTGTGTGTGTGTGTGTGTGTGTGTGTGTGTGTGTGTGTGTGCGTGTGTGCGTGTGTGTGTGTGTGGATGCACCATATGAGCTGATGAACTCATACATGCAGAGGCCCACACACAAACAAACACAACCTCACATGCTTACTCTCTTCTTTCTTTTTCTGAGGAGGAGGAGGAGGAGGAGGAGGAGGCAGACGAGACATGTTTATGTTCGTCAGTCTCTGCCAGGAGAATACGATTTGCATGATATAAGCATATTTTACTCTGCTGTGTTCTGTTTTGCACTGTATCCACTTTACAAGCTGCCTCTGTATCGGTTATTTTTGCTGAGTTGAAAAGGATGATTCCCATGTCTTCTTCCCTTCACAATTACGTGTATAATAAGAGCTAAAGGGCTAAAAGGGACTATATAATCCCTCCTCTGCCTGTATTAAAGCCTTATTTACACCTTATGTGCATGCGTTTGTGCTCCTTTCCTCCCAGGTGCTGATATGTGTGCACCATGAGCGGATTGGGGGAGAACTCCATGGAGCCTCTGAGCTCAGAAAACCGGAAACGCAAGCTCTCCACTTGTGACACGCCTGGTCTGGGGTAAGTGTGTCTGATCTGCACAAGAGAGGGGAAACGCCAGAAAGTGGGCTACTGGGTCAGTGGCTTCTTGAGGCCGGGCCCGTGTGACTGCGATGAGTAAGAATCTAAATGTGTGCAAAAATGTGAGGTTTTGGTGGAAAAAGCCTGAATGATTTTTAAAAAATGCCTTTTTTTGGACTTGATTTATCTCTAAGTTTAAGTCTGATTGAGTTTAAAGTCTTATCTCTGTACGAAGGTGAGGATATGACAGTAACGCAAACAGAACTTTAATAACCACAAGTTTATCTAACGAGATATTTTGATCTTCAAGTCCAAAAATTGGGATTGAAACTTAAATAGAATAAAAAAAGGCAGAGAAAACTCTCACAATACACAAAAGAGCATAAACATCTAAACAATGTACTTAAGTAAAACTGAAGTGAGACATTTTGCATCATATTCCATTAAAAAAACAGAATGCCTGTTGTGTTTGGGTCGGCTTCGGTTCTTTCTCTCTCGGACCCGAGTTTGGTTCGGACAGAATTAATGCGTCCCGAGCCGAAGCTCTTGGTTGCTGAAGTAGCGTCGGCTCCAACCTTGAATCTTCTCTCCACGTCGCCCTCTGCAGGTGTGAGAGGAAGCGACGGGAGCAGGAGAGCAAATACATCGAGGAGCTGGCGGAGCTGATCTCCGCCAACCTCGGCGACATCGACAGCTTCAACGTCAAACCCGACAAATGTGCCATCCTCAAAGAGACGGTGCGGCAGATCCGCCAGATCAAAGAGCAGGGTGAGTGGACACGGTGGTCTGAAAACCCCCCCCAAAAAACGGGACTGTTGAAAAGAGTGTGTGTAGGAAACATTGGTAGAGGTGATGAGGAAGAAGAGACAGCTGGACACACACACACACACACACACACACACACACACACACATGTGCCTCCTCAGAGCCCAGGTGCAAGGACGAGTCAGTCATTCATCTCCCACAAATTTCACAGCTTCAACTGTTTATGTTTGGGAGGAAACATTGGCAATGCTTTGTGAACCTGTCATTTGCGTGCGTGTGTGTGTGTGCGTGTGTGCGTGTGTGCGTGTGTGCGTGTGTGTGTGTGTGTGTGTGTGTGTGTGGGGCATGCACAGCTGTGTGCTGCCCTCGCCAGGGGCTGTTTAATTGGGTGTTTGCAGGTAATCACATGCCCATCCATTCTGCTGAACTGCCAAATTATTAGTTCTGTTACAGCTGCCATTGTCATACTTCTGTCTACATTATGCAGCGGTCATTTCCACAGCGAGCAATTTTTTTTTTTTTAAACAGCTCCAGGCTGAGATTCTGGCTTTTAACACACACACACACACACACACACACTTTCAGAGCAGAATGGACACCTTTTAACACACACACACACACACACACACGTGTGTGTCGGTATACGTTTTCCTCCGCTCAAGGTGAATTTCACGAGATCAGGGGTGGGTTTTCTTTTTTTTTTTTGCTCTCGTGTCTCGGCTCGGCTCAGTCGGCGTCTGCCACCTCGACAGGAAGGGGAAGAGGCTACAGCTGCCCCTGACTGGCTGCTGACAGGTTGCCATAGTTACAGGAAGTGAAGACAGAAATGACACGGCCGTTTAGACACGTCTCTCGCTCGCTACCTGTTCCTCTTCTCCTCTTTTCACTTTCAGTTGCTCTTTCTGCCAGTCTTCATGTTCGCCGCTTTTCCCCATCAATCATTGCTGTTTTTCATCTCACTTTGGATTTAATGTACTGTGCTCTTTCTTCTGCCCCCCCCCCCCCCCCCCCCCCAAACACACACACACACACACACACACACTCATCTGTATTGCAGCACAATGAGTTGCAGCATCTTCAGGTTTTGCTCCCAGCATCTTAAGATATTGAGTGAACTGATGGGAGTGTGCAGCCTCTCTCTCTCTCTCTCTCTCTCTCTCTCTCTCTCTCTCTCTCTCTCTTCTGTCTCACGCTCGCTCTGTTTATGTCTCCTCTTTTCTTTCAGTCCGTCTCTACTTAGCTTCGCAGTGCCTGGATGTTGGCAGCAATGGCTGGTTTTCCCCCTTCTTTTCTTTGTGTGGGTATCTGTGCCCCTTGGGAGCTAATCAGATAGAATGATTCCTGTAGCCGTGCAGAGCCCCCGCCTCATTCTCAGACCAAGCCCTGCATTAATACAACAAACCCAAACGCCAGCCCTGGTTTTTTTTCCCCCGTCGGCGTCGTCTCCGTCCACATCCCTCTGGTTCAGCTCCGGTCCTTCCTGTCTCTCTCTCTCTCTCTCTCTCTCTCTCTCTCTCTATCTCTCTCTCTCTATCTCTCTCTCTCTCTCTGTGTCTCTCTATCTTTCTTTCCCTCCCTCAGCCTCTCAGCCCCTCCATTAATTCAGGTGCCTCAGCTCCTGCCCCTGCACCATTACAGCTTCCAGAGCCTCTCTAGCTCTCTCCCGCACTCTCTCTCTCTCAGCCCCAGCCTACCAGACAGTCCCTCAGAGTCTGACACTGAATATAAAGCAAGAGGACGGCTGCTACCTGCTCCACATGCACCCAGCCCTCTACTCCTCCTGACGGGCTCCTCAGAGAAACCTTCCTCCGTCCGTCTCCCTCCTCACCTGTAGTTTTAAATTAAGAAATATATATATATTTAAGTGAAGATTGAGAAACGCTGCCCCCTGCTGGCGCAGCCGGAGTACTGAATAACTGTCTGTTTCCTCCAGTTCCAGGTATCGTTGCTCTCTCCTTGTGTTTCTCCTTTGCTCTTTTTGTTTTTTGCTTCTTTGTAGGCAGCTGGGCTTGAAATGGCTGGTGTGGGTTTTTTTTTTTGTGTGATGCATTTTTGTCTCAACCCCCTCCCTTTCTTCTCCTGCAGGGAAAGCTTCATCCAACGACGACGACGTCCAGAAGTCAGACGTGTCCTCGACGGGTCAGGGGGTCATCGACAAGGACCACCTGGGGCCGCTCCTCCTGCAGGTGAGTGCAGCGATCCACCCCGGTCGATCGGAGGGGAGAAAAAAATAATAGTCACTGAAGGTTTTGATCAGCCAGCTGTGCGGGTGGTGACTTCCTGTCGCTGTGCTCTCAGGCTCTAGACGGCTTCCTGTTTGTGGTGAACCGGGAGGGCAGCATCGTCTTTGTGTCGGACAACGTGACGCAGTACCTGCAGTACAAACAGGAGGAGCTCATCAACACCAGCGTGTACAATATTCTCCATGAGGACGACAGGGAGGAGTTCCACAAGAACCTGCCCAAGACCAATAGTGAGAGACGCACGCACACACACACACACACACACACACACACACACACACACACACACACACACGCACACACACACACACACACACACACACACACACACACACACACACACACACTCACTCGCTCACAGGGAAGCTGCACATCTGCTCTGAAGTAAACACTGCTTGACATCTTCCACGGGGCCGAGGTATAAAACCAAACTGTTGAGAGGTTACAACAACTCTGCGCGCACACGTCAACGTAAACTCACTCGGGTTATTTATTCACGCTCCTCCGTTCTTGACTCCTCCTCTCGTTATCACGGAGGAGCTCCTGGGAAGCCTGTTCATGTGCATGATAGCTTTTCCCGAAACACACACACACACACACACACACACACCTGACAAAACCCACATGTGCGCGGCAGCACCCACCCACTCTGCGCTAAGCAGGCAGAGCGTAGCGCAGCTGTCAGTCACACTCAGTGGTCCAGACAGTGTAAAACAGGCCTGAGCTCTATTCAGATCCCACGGCAGCCATCTGGAAACTACTTACTGCTGAATAATGCACCTCTACTCTTTCCTCTACTTAATGCAATTCCTGTTTTGCCCGTGCCTGTGTGTTATTGTGTATATTTACATGCTTATGTCAGCAATAGGATTGCATTTTTAAAAAGGTGCTGCCTGTGTGTGTGTGTGTGTGTGTGTGTGTGTGTGTGTTTGTGTGTGCGTTTAAGCCCATGAGTATGTGCACAGAGCACTATTTATAAAGCTGATTAATTATGGATTTGTGTGCTCGACTGAACCTGCTACTCGATTAACTCCCCGGTAATGTTCCGAAGCAGTGTGGGCTTCGCTTGTTCCTCCCGTTCCCCCTTGCAGGCTCCTTGTATTCATTCACTCTCTTTATTTTTTAAGACTCGTCTTTATCCACTTTTCCTCCGAGCGTCCCCCCCCCCCCCCCCCTTTGCTTGACTCTTTCTCAGCCGTGTTCATTCTTCATGTGGCTGCCTACCAAGACGAACATTGTGCTCGTCTGTTTCTCCACCTGCTTCCCTCTCTGCTCTCCCGCCCCTCATTGTGTCTCGCTCTGCTGCTCTGCCCCTTCGTTATCTTTTTTTTTTTTTTTTTTTTCGCGGGCCCATGAATGAAATACGCACTCGCTGCACATTCCTACGGGATGACCGCTGACCACGCCAGCTACAGTTAAACACACACACACACACACACACACACACACACACACACTAACAAAAACAAAGTCCCAATCGTGCACAGCGTGGAGTGAGCCTTTGTTGTGGGTTTTTTTGACCCCTCTGTCTTGCCTCGCCGTTGACTAATTGTGTCTGATGGGAGACGTCGGCCCCAGCGACCGTGCTGCGTTTCCTCCGTCCTAAGGCCTTGGTAAATCATCTCCCACTATCAGTTAACCCCCCACACACACACACACACACACACACACACACACACACACACACACACACACACACACACCAAACCGTCTCGCTGTCCTGGGTCTTCTCTTGTAACCTCCCTGCACCTGCCAGACAGAAACCTCCGGCCGACTCAAGGCCCCTGATAAGGCTTTACGCAGACCTTGGAGGACAGTCGGATGTCTCTCTGAAGTTTGCCTCTCCTTTCTCTCTCTCTCTTCCTCCCCCTCCCATGTGAAGGTGACCCCATCTAACTGTGTGTGTGTGTGTGTGTGTGTGTGTGTGTGTGCTGTGATGAGAAGTCAGGGCCTAAATGAGGATAGATGGCTGAGTGTCCCTGGCCTCTGCCCAGACTGAGAGAGAGAGATATTGGAAATCGACACCTTGGCTACATTAATCCCATGGTCCATTTAGCCAGACATCCGAACAGCAAGAGAGGCTTCTCAATTTAAGAGGGAAAATACAAGTTGCAGTGTGTGTTTGTTTTGTGTGTGTGTGTGTGTGTGTGTGTGTGTGTGTGTGTGTGTGTGTGTGTTTGTGTGTGGATGCCCCGGCAGGTAAAAGGGTGTGAGACGTCTAATCGTTCCATTTTTACTCACCGAGTTCCTTTTTTGTTTGCATTTCAGTAAATGGAGTGTCGTGGGGGAGCGAAGCGGCCCGACAGAAGAGTCACACCTTCACTTGCCGGATGCTGGTCAAGTTTGGCCACGCCCACGGCCCCATGGAGGAGGGGCCAGGAGGGCCACGCTACGAGACCATGCAGTGTTTTGCGCTCACCCAGCCCAAAGCCATGATCGAGGAGGGGGAAGGTACGCCGGCTCAGACGCACATTTACACACATTTTAGCTCGCGATGAAAGAAACACTTTACTACTTGTGCTAAATGTGATAGGACCATGTCCGGCACAGTTTTTCCTTTTTATATGGGAATTCTCATCTTGGTCACACACACATCCGAGGGAAATCCTGGGTTTGTTAAAGAGTTCAAATCTCTCTCAGTTAAAACAAAAAACAAATCCTCAGTAGAGAGCCAGAGGAGCGTTTTCAGTCAAGGTTGTTTAAAAGCAAAAACAAAGAGTCTGAACCACATGCAATGATCATGAAAGATGTCTCACACTCCTGTCCTTTCACCTGCAGACCTTCAGTCATGTATGATCTGTGTGGCCCGTCGGGTGACCGCCATGGAGAGAACGGAGAGTTTCAATACCCGGCATGAGCTGTCAGGTGAGGAGCCGGGTGCCCTAAATGCCCACTGAACGAACACAAGAGGGCTTCTGACGTTAATTCTTTACCCGTGAACAGGTTTGACTCACCTCCTTGTGCGTCTCCTTGTTCCCCCCCCCCCTTGCTCGTCCTCCTTCTGTCCTCCCCGGCAGGTAAACTGATCCAGATCGACCAGAACTCTCTGCGAGCGTCGATGCGTCCGGGCTGGGAGGATCTGTTGAGGCGTTGCATTCAGATGTTCCTTCAGCACAGCGACGGGCAGCCCTGGTCGCACAAACGCCACTACCACGAGGGTGGGTCTCACACACACACACACACACACACACACACACACACACACATCTGGAATCAACTGCTGAGGTACCACAAACTTAGAGAATCCGTCTCGTAAAGCGCTGTTAAATCCACAAATGATCATCAGGATGTTTGCTCAGTTGTGTATTCACTCTTCACTCTTACCATGTTATAGTTGGATGAAATGATTTGTTTTGTACATTTTTTTTTGTTGCCAAGCCTCCGTTAAGACGGAAACCCTGAGACACATACACCTCATGCATCAGCGTATCAATATTGATCTCATGAATACAAAAGTCTGAGCGCCTGAGCATTGATCCTCTCTGTATTCACAGAGTTGGTTTTAACATAACGGCAGTGATTGATGACCTCCGTTATCAGATAAGCCTTTTCAGGGTGTTCATTTGTCATTTCTTCCTTCCGTGCAGCCTTCCTGCAGGGTCACGCTGAGACACCCTTGTACCGCTTCTCCCTGTCCGACGGCACTCCGGTCACGGCGCAGACCAAGAGCAAACTGTACCGCCACCCCATGAGCAACGAGCCGCAAGGCTTCATCTCCACTCATCTGCTCCAGAGGTCAGAAGCTGAAAATACAAACACTCCACTCCGACACCTGCAAAAAGGATGTTTCATTAACTGCCTTGTCACAACAAAAAAAAAAAAAAAGAAGCACTTCCAGCCTATCTATGCGAGGCATTCATGCCACACAAATAGCTGAAGTAGCAGCTGAAGTAGCTTTTATGCTTTGGGATCACAGTCAGTGAGAAGACACCACACAGGAACTCATACTTTAGCTGCACTTGTACTGAGTGTCTCCAGTCTGAGAGCGGTTATTGTGGGGGGGGGGGGGGGGGGGGGGTATAGGGTTTTCAAGGTTTTTGCATTATTTTTTTTTTCTAACCTTATTTTCCGTCTCCTTCCACACAGGGAACCAAACGGCTACCGCTCAGCTCAGGGTGGGAGCATGATGCCGAACACTATGAGACAACAGGGCATGGGAGGCCCCAACCCCAATCCCCAAATGAACATGAACACCGGTGGGGGGATGGGCATGGGCGGCATGGGCAACATGAGCAGGGGCTTCGGCGGCATGAGCGAGCAGGGCCACTTGGGTCACATGGGTCCGATGGGAGGCGGCTCTATGTACGGTGGGAGCGGGGGAGGAGGAGGAGGAGGAGGAGGAGGAGGAGGAGGAAGTGGAGGTGGAGGTGGAGGCATGGGCGGCCGCATGATGCAGATGAATCAGATGGGGCAGATGAATCAGGTGGGGCACATGAATCAGATGGGTCCCATGAATCACCCGGGACAAGGCATGCCGCAGCACCCGCAGCAGCACCCACAGCAGCACCCACAGCAGCACCCACAGCAGCACCCGCAGCAGCACCCGCAGCAGCACCCACAGCAGCATCCGCAGCAGCACCCACAGCAGCACCCACAGCAGCACCCACAGCAGCATCCGCAGCAGCATCAACAGCAGCATCCGCAGCAGCATCCGCAGCAGCCCCCGTTTCAGAGCAGCGGAGGGTTTGGGCTGAGTGGCATGAACAGCCCGACAGGAAGCCCCAGAATGGGTGGCCCCCAGCAGGGACTCCTGATGTCACCCCGCAACCGAGGGAGCCCAAAGATGGGCGCCAACCAGTTCTCACCCGGAGGTGAGTCGAGCTGCGTCTGATGATTTAGCATCAGTCATTTATAAATTGTTTGATTTGTTTGTTTGATTTGATTTTTTTCTTCTTCTTTCCAGGCATTCACTCCCCCATGAGTGGCATTGTCAGCGGTGGAGGAAGCGGGGGGAGCACCACCACCTTCTCCAGCAGCTCCCTAAACGCCCTGCAAGCGATCAGTGAAGGAGTAGGGAGCTCCCTCCCGTCAACGCTAACGTCGCCCTCGCCAGCCCACAAACCAGACAGCTCTCCCAGCGTCCACTCCTCCTCCTCTTCCTCTCAGCCCAGTCAGCCGGCCAAACCAGGACCAGATGGCTCCAAAAGCCCAGCGGGAGGCTTGGGGCCCGGGCCCGGTGACCATCACCACCCCATGCACCATCACCACCACCATCAGCATCCGCAGGCTGAGAGTTCAGGAGACCGACCGGACAGCCAGGCAGCTACGGCAGCGAAAGAGACTGGGGAGGGAAGCAACGAGGCCGGGGTGGCGAGCTCTGAACCCCCTCGGAGGGTGCCAGACAGTAAGGGGCATAAGAAGTTGCTGCAGTTGCTGACTTCCCCAACTGAGGAGCTGGGAATAGGTGGCAGCGGGTCATTGGGGCCCCCTGTGCCACCCCCACCCACCAGCAGCAGCACTCCTGCAGGCTCAGACACTAAGGACCCCACTGGAGGCATGACAAGCCCCTCGTCTACCGGCGTGTCCTCTTCTTCCTCAGCCGGTGCCAATCCGGGCCAGGCCGCTGGTCCGGGGGGCGTGTCAACATCAATATCGTCAGCCCAGTACACAGGCTCGCTGCAGGAAAAGCACAAGATCCTCCACAAGCTTCTTCAAAATGGAAATACCCCAGATGAAGTAGCCAAGATCACAGCAGAGGCTACAGGAAAGGTGACACTCGGGGGCCAGGAGGGCGGTGAGGCCGGGACAGGGGGATCGGGGGCCGGGCCGGGGTCGGTCGCGGAGCCCAAGCAGGAGCAGCACAGTCCCAAAAAGGAGAAGACCCACGCCCTCCTCCACTACCTCCTCAACAAGGATGATTCCAAAGAGCCAGTGGACGTCAAGCCGAAACTCGAAGAGCTAGATGGGAAGGGAGCCACCGGGGCCGCTGGCGGTCCAGCTCGGGGCGGTCCCGGATCTGGACCCGGCCCTGCAGCCGAACATCCTGAGAGCAAGATCAAGTCGGAGCCACCCGATGACGTAAGCGTGCTTCTCTTTGTTAAGACCTGATTAAATAACTGCAACAATAATAATGTTATTGACATTGAGCCACTGCCTTTGATCTTGAATCAATTTACGTAATAACTCATTTTGGCTTATTTTGATGCTCAGCTGCACAACCTGGAGTCTATCCTCGGAGATTTGAGGGGTTCGAGCTCTGACTTTTACCCGGATCAGGCTGCAGGTGGGGGAGCCGGCGACACAGGAAGCAAACCCCAGGGTTGCCTTGACGACAGCCTGCAGGGTGAGTGCAAAGCCTACGAGAAGTGACAGTAACATTTCGAGGGTGCCGTGACATCATTATGTGATGATATCAATGTAAAATGCATCTGGCTTCATTATATGCTAGCGTGCTAGATATTATGTTTCCCCGGATCGCCCACTCCTAATTTAATGCAACGCAGACATTATTCTCCCTGCTTCTGAGGAATCGGCGTGTGACCAGCGAGTTCATACTTTTTGCGCACAGGGAGTCCAGGAATGGGTCCGGGGCCTCGGGGGCCCTTCCAGAGGGCCTTGTCCATGGACGGGAAGCCTCCCGTTGGGCCCGTAGGAACAGGTAGACGCCCCATGCTCATCAAGCAGGAGAACATGATGGGCAGCCCAGACGGATACCCAGGAAACATGGGTGAGTGTTCAAGTGACCCAACATTCATTTCAGCACATTTTCTCTCCCCTCTGTCACTTTTATTAGAGTGTGTGTGTGTGTGTGTGTGTGTGTGTGTGTGTGTGTGTGTGTGTGTGTGTGTGTGTGTGTGTGACCCGATCCTGGACTATGTTTTAATTTGTGTCCTACTATCCGATAACCTTCTGAACTTTAAAGACACAGATTTAAGGTGACACGTTCGTGATACTGACACATCCGGTGTTCCTGGTGTTTTACCAGGACCAATGAACAGGGGCATGGTTCCCCAGAGGTCTCCCATGGGTGGGTCGGGGGACTGGGGCATGAGCCGCTCCAGTGCCAGCCCAGTGGGCTCGGCGGGACACCCCTCCATGATGCGCCAAGGCATGGAGTACAACAACAGCAAGGGCATGATGTCGGGACCTATGGTCGGCCGCTCCAACAGCGTACCGGGCACCAGGTCCATGCTGCAGCAGCAGCTCATGGATATGGGTACGTCTGTCACTACAATGCATTCGCTGTAAATGTGCGAATACTCATCAAACTGACCCTGATTTTAAAATGTTCTGCACCTGAAAGTGATGTTCCATATGTGGACTAACAAACACTGTGCGTCCCTGTCCACTACGTTCTATAAACTGGAGCTTCTGACTGACACTCTGTGTGTGTGTGTGTGTATAAATTAAACACGCATTATGTTTTGTGGTTTAGGAGGCTCTGCTGACATGGGCATGGGTATGAGCCCCTTCAGCCAGCAGGGCCAGCCCACCCAGTCCTCCTCCTGGCCGGACACTATAATGGGCATGGAGGGTAACAGGTCAGTGCGACACCCCTCATCGTCTGTATTCACACTGAGCTGCAATAAGGAGGGAGCTGAACCTCACGGGCGTCTCTCTCTCTCTCTGTGTCTGTGCCTTGCAGACGCCAGTTCGGCAACACCTTGGATGATCTCTTGGTGCCTCCCACCACCAGCGAGGGTCAGAGCGACGAGCGGGCGCTTCTGGACCAGCTGGACTCTCTGCTGAACAACACGGACGGCATCGCTCTGGAGGAGATCGACCGAGCCCTGGGCATCCCAGACCTCGTCAGCCAGGTAGCGTCATCAGAAAAAGATGTGAAAAGATGGATTAAGGACACTCCCACCTCTGTGCTCCTCTAGTTCCCCCTGGAAGTAAAGTAAAAGGTGAAATGATCTGTCTCATGACTCATAAGTGAGCCTTGCGTTCACCCTCGCGTTAGATATTTCAGTCATGACTCGCCGTGTTCAGACTCTTCTCTCGCTGAAGGGAGATGGATGAGCCCAGAGGGATCTGTCTGTGCTGCTTAGAAAAAGACAATTACAGAGCCAACCAATTGGAAATGAATCAATTAGATGGAGAGGTTTGACAAAGTTCTCTTTTTGTCCTCTTGTCCTGTCTGCTCCAGAACCAGGGAAGCGAGCAGCAGATGGAGCCATTTCCAGGACAGGACCCGTCCATGGTGCTGGACCAGAAGCCTATCTACGGACAGGGCTACCCGGGACCCCCCTCCATGCCGTTGCAGTCTGGCTACGGAGGGAACCCCATGCAGGGGCAGGCCCAGCAAGGGGGGTTTGGACCCATGCTGTCTCAGATGGGCCAAGGCGGCAGCTTCCCCGGTATGGGTGGCATGGGCGGCATGGGTCACCCTCGTGCCAACATGATGAGACCCAGGATGATGACCGCCAACAAACCCATGAGGCTCCAGCTGCAGCAGAGGCTGCAGGGACAGCAGGTATGTTCACGGGGAGTTCACAAACAATTAGCTTGTTTCCCAAAAAGGTACTAATTGTAATCTAAACATGTTAAGCATGAAGTGTCCTCACATGTAGAATTCAGATGCTCTTCAATAAATGCCGATATGCAGATTAAAATCAGGGACGGACCTCCTCACATCTGGGAGAAGTGAACATTGGTGCTTTTTGATTTTGTTTAAGTGTAAATACACCGTATGCAAGTGGGACAAGGTCAGAGTAACATTTTTTTTTTTGCTCCTCCATCTCATCTTGAATGCTTTTTTTTTTTTTTTCTTCTCTTTCCTCAGTTCATGAATCAGACGCGGCAGGGCATGGGCATGAAGATGGAGAACCCAGGAGGCAACCCTGGCATGAGGCCCAGCATGCAGCCTGGCATGGGAGGACAGGTAGATGACAAAAAGTCATTTCTTACAGATGAATCACCGTAATACGGTTTTAATATCATCATCATCATCATCAGGATCATAGTTTGCCAAGTATGTCCGGACATATAAAGAATTTTGAGCCAAGTTGTCAGAAGCTCTCAGTGAATTTGCATGCAACTTTTAATAACAGGTACAACTCCTGACTCCTTTGTAAAGGGTGACCTACCGGAGTGTGGTACTGATCCGTTCAGCAGACCTGATTGTCCGTTGTAGTCTTCTCTTGTCTTCTGTTTGGTAGCCAATTTAAAGTAGAGATGCACCAATCCGATATCAATATCTGTACCGGTCCCGATATAGGAACAAATTCTAGATCGGGTATCGGTGACAATGTGACCGATCCATAAAGGCAAATCTATTCAGTCCAATTATATGCGTTGTGCTCTGCGTAACGTCATGCGCTAGCGAACTGGCCGCATAGATTGTTTTCAAAATGGAGCGAGCGAAAGGATCAGCCATCTGGAACTTTTTCACACGACCTCAGCCAACACATTCGACAGCTACCTGCAATACGTGCGCAGCGATGGTTCCAAGGGGCGGCACTGAAACTTCAAGCTATAACACAACCAACTTAATCAAGCGTCTCCAGAGATTTCACCCTCATGAGCACGCTCAGTTCGTTGAACTGAATCAACAAAAAGGAGGCGGCCTGAAGCAGCTAACTTTAAAGGAGATGAAGGAAAGAGGTGACAAGTTTCCACCTAATAGTGTGCAGGCAACAAAAATAACTGAAAGGATACTGAACTTCATTGTCATGGATGGGCGGCCGCTCTCAGTTGTCGGGGATAAGGGATTCCGGCTGCTAGTTAACCACCTGGAACCACGCTACGACATGGTAAGCCGAAAATATTTGTCGGAGACGGCGCTACCTGAACTGCACGGTAAAGTGTGCAAACACATATTGAAGGAGATAAAAGATGTCAAATCGATAAGTTTCACGACAGACATCTGGAGCTCCGACGTTTCCCCTGTGTCACTTTTAAGTTTAACAGCACACTGGCTGGATGAAACTTTTGTGCCGCACTGTGCAACGTTAAATGCAACAAACTTCCGTGGGTCGCACACCAGCGAAGCGATAGCAGCTAGTCTGAAGGAAACGTTTGACAAGTGGCAAATTCCGTTGAGCAAAATCCACGTGATTCTGAGGGACAACGCCAGCAACATGAGAAAAGCGATGGACAACCTGGGGGCGCGTAGCGTCGGCTGCGTTGCACATACAATGCAGCTGGTTGTCAACGAGGGACTTCTGTCACAGCGTGCGGTCAGTGATGCGGTTGCATGTGCGAGACAGATTGTCGGACACTTTAAACATTCTCCTCTAGCATATTCACGGCTGCAAGATATCCAGCTCGAGATGAACATGCAACCTAAATCGATTCAGCACTGTTTTTCTCTATTAGATCGGTATCAGATCGGTATCGGCCGATACTAAACCTCCGATATCTGTATCGGTATCGGAAGTGAAAAACGTGGATCGGTGCATCCCTAATTTAAAGCAGACAGTGATGGACGTACAGGGAACGGACTGATCGCCGTGTAGAGCTGACTGCTGCGGCAGGTTGAACTTCCTCAGCTAGTGCAGGAAGTACGTCACCAGCTGGGTGTTTTTAAGGGAGATTATAAGTCTCTGAAATCTGAAGATTTACATGGCCACCATGGACAAAAGCCACTACTTGTATATCCCATTACATCCACGTTACACAAGAGACCTTATCACCCACCATACACACCATACGTACTTTATATTTTACCACATATTTTATTAAAGCAGCAAATGTATTCATGCCGCTTGTCAACCTTCCTTAAACTCTCTGACTGTGTTTGTTTCGTGCAGCCGGGCTTCCTCAATGCTCAGATGATGGCTCAGCGCAGCAGGGAGATGGTCACCATGCAGATGAGGAGGCAGCGCATGATGATGCTGATGCAGCAGCAGCAGCAGCAGCAGGCGGCGGCGGCCGCTGCTGCTGCCGCGGGGGGATTCAGTCCCCCTCCGAACGTCACGGCTCCTGGTGGCATGGAGAACCCTATGGGGGGGCCAAGCATGGGCCAGCCGGGCCCCCAGCAGTTCGGCTATGGTGGGAGCTATGGTGAGTTTTCCCGAGACGGGCGCCTAGCAGGATACTGCTGCTCCCTGGTGGTGAGTCGGAGCACTGCAGGCTTCTGGTCTCACATTTGTCATTTAAAAGGAAGAAAAAGAAATAAAACAAATATTCTGAAAGCTGTCCATGTACGTCTACCTATTCCTTATAATAGTCAGTATCTAAACACACAACAGCAACAGTCATCATGTCCCTTTATTCATCACTGTGAGTCAATGATCTGTTTACTGTGGAGAGAGGAGCGAGCTCAGGCTGGCTGATTTATCTCCACAGGGATGGCGCAGCAGGGAGACCCCTCGTTCGGACCATCAGGCGGGAGTCCTCCTGGCGCCATGATGCCCGGCCGACTGGGGCCTCAAAACCCCATGATGCAACAGCACCCGCAGGGCGGTCCCATGTACCAGGGGGCAGATATGAAGGGCTGGTCGCAGGGAGGCATGGGACGCAACAGGTATGAAATCCAGACGCCAGATTTACGACAGCACCATGCCGTCGGATGAAGTTTTGCTTCGTTTGTTTCCTTTTCCTGAATGCGTACGGTTAAACCCGTCTTCCCTCCTGTCGCTCTCCTTCACCAGTTCGTACCCTCCGCAGCAGTTTGGGCAGCAGGGACCACCGGGGCAGCAGCAGTTTGGGCAGCAGGGGAATCCCGGCCAGTACGGGGGCATGATGATAAACGGGGGCATGCCAGCCAGCGGAGGAGGAGGTCACATGGGCCAGATGGGAGGGCAGATGGGTATGAACCCAATGGTGATGGGACGCATGCAGATGGGGCCTGATCAGGTAGGTGCAGGTCTGAGTGCTCAAAGGACAAGTTGGCATTTTTATCGTAAAACAATACTGTGGCTTGTAGTCATTCCTCTTGTTTATAGTGAGTTCAAAGAAATCTCTCTTTATAGCAATTTCAAGGTAAGAGATGAGGGACAAAATGAGTCTGAGTTAGCTGCTTTTCTGCGCCTTTTCAATTTGCGCATGTGACTTAAATGTTCACTGAAGAGAGGAAGACATCAGATCTGTGTGGAGAGCTCAAGTTTCTCAAGTTGATACATTAAAACAAACAGAAATGCCATATTTCCATCATCACGGCTGACGTTTATTACGTCCTCCTGCCACGTCCTCTTCTTCTGCAGTGGTGTGATGGCATCTGACTGGAGAGCATGAGCCGCTCCGGCTGTTTATTTCAATATGAACCAATCACTGATGTTTGCATAATGGCCAGTGGATCGTGCGTTAACCTCTTCCTCTCTTTTCCTCCCCTCGATCTAGAAATACTGCTAAACATCGCGACGGAAGCATTTGTCTCACTGTGATCTCCGTTCAGAGAGAGAGAGGGGACCCGGCTGCAGCACTGGACTGTGTGTGTGTGTGTGTGTGTGTGTGTGTGTGTGTGTGTGTGTGTGTGTGTGTGTGTGTGTGTGTGTGTGTGGAGGACCAGGTGGCGGCGTGTCGTGTCTATGTGCAGTGCTGCACTCCCCCCAGATGGGGGAGTCGACTTCCTTTGGACTCGCTGCCTGTAATGGCAGTCTGGCGACCTGGGGGGGAAAAACAGACAGACTGTCGCACGCAAACATGAAAACACGCAGCGTTCGTCAAAATCACAAACACTGTGACACATTTACACACATGAATCCCTAGGACAGCGAGATAGACAGCTCTGTGATTCCTCTCGTAGACTGTAGTTTAATATGCCTCTCTTTTATGAGCTGTGTGTGTGTGTGTGTGTGTGTGTGTGTGTGTCGCTGGACCAACCGGTGAAGGTGGACGGACACTCGAGCGGATCACACACTTGAACATGGACGTCCGCGTGACGACATCCTCTCCTCTGTCTGAATGTACCACGGAGCCGTGTTCAGATTTCAAATGTGGGATTCCTCTTTTGTTTTCTGAACTCGGTGGGATTTTCTTTCTTCTTCTTTTTTTATTACCCGTCGTCCCTCTGCTGCTCCTGGAGGATCCCTGCGTATTGTAAAGTGAAACGCGGCTCCAGATGCCGAGCCGTCCGATTGCGGCGCTCAGATGAATGTCGTTAAGCAGTAGCACATTGTTTCCTCCTCCAGGACGCCGCTGGGCTGAAGTACGATGGGATTACTCGTTGGCTGATTGCACTTTAAGGAAAGGCCAACATCAAAAGGATTGTGGCAATATAGAGGCCTTTACCCAAGAATGAATCCATAACAGCAGTTGTTTATTTTAGTTTATTTGTGTGTGTGTGTGTGTGTGTGTGTGTTCTCCAACTTTTCCTCTGTGGGTAATTGGGGCTGTTAATTAGAAATGGGTGATGATCTTTGTTCTAAAGTGGGAACCAGTAGAACGGCGGTAAGCACAGATTTTATCCAGCGCTCTCGTCTCCAGCGGTACTGAAAGGAACCGTTTTTAAAGTTCTATTAATGTTCCACTTATATTTATACAGATTCATTATACACGATCGTTTTATCATTCCAGAGGTCTTTCTTCTTTTTTTTTTTTTTTTTTTAAATACCCAATGTTGTCGATGTTTTTGGTCACCTCGCACCAATTTACAGTGTTACAAAGTGCAGAAATAGAATCGATCGCCAACTATGAAATTATGTCTCTCTCTATTCGCTCCCACTGTAAGAGAAAGTGGATGTTAGATTTCTAGCAATAATCATTCCTCCTGGTTTGTCCGCTGAGGACGAAGCTGAAGTATCATGAACTCAAAGCGACGGCACTGCAGTATTAGACATGACGTCTTTTCTTTTCTTTTCTTTTCTTTGTGAATATGAATTGTAAATACGCTTCAAATGTACTATATATAAATATATATATGCTTTTGTAGGTCACATACTGTTTTTGCACAGATTGTAAGGCTTGATATTTAAAAGTGTAACTTTCTTAATTCCTCATAGGTCAGCTTTTATTTTCAATACTTTAACCATCGGTTGGTAAAGGAAGGGCCTCCTTGTTTTTGTAGAGTTGACTTCCTTCTGTAGCTTTCTCCTCAGAAAGCACATGGTCTTAGCTAAAGAGGTGCTAGTGTGTCATTATGTTTTCTTCTTCTTCTAAATAAAAGAGAAACCACATGAATTGCCTCGACAAAAAAAAAAAGAGCTGACACGTGATTGTGTCTCGGCTTCCAGCGGCCCAGACGTCTTCCCCGTGTGTTGGGGTCGATGTTTTCTGAAGCGAACCTCATGCTTCCATGTGCGACTTGCAAGATTCACTCCTGAGAGTTTCCGTGCTTTTGGAATCTCGCAGACGTGATCGCTTGACCTCAGAAGTCGACCCCGCCGTCTAACTGTCCATAAGTCCTTACGTGAAGTAGTTTGAATCCCTAATCAACCTCTCGACGGGTGACTTTTTCCTCTTCGTTTTCTTTTTTTACATTCAAGTTTGCCTTTATTTTCATCGTATTTCCTGTGAAGCTTTTTGTTGAGAAATCTACCTTTTGAACACACGCTCAATCCAAAGATTTTTTGTTTGTCATTCTGCAGTGCTTAGAAACATGTTCCTGACGTAGAATCGTGCAAGTACTCATGTGTGCTTTTACTGTCGCACATAACCTATAATATACATCCAACTATATATGTTTAATTGCATATATTATATCCCTATCCGTCTGACATAGAGTAGAGACGAGTCTGGTTCTGCTGAGGTGGTTTGAGTTTTCGTTTGTGATCGTTCCTTCCTTTCTGTAGAACTCATGGCCAGTTGAATTGTTGGTGCTGCAAAACGGTTATTTCACAGCGGAATGTTGAGATTTTCTAAGCTACAAAGGAGGTTTCATGATTGATGTCATTGTGTCTCAGATGAATAGACTGGAGATGTTTTTTTGTTTTTTTAACCCCCAGTCTCAATGAAGAATATGAAATATACAAAAAAAAAAAAAAAAAAATGTCTGTGTTTTTTGCTTTAAAGGAAAGAAACTCCTCTTGGTGCATCTTTGGAGCTAAAGAAAAAGAGAAAGCACATCTGGGGAATCAGTCATTATTACAGGATGTAAAATACTATTGCATTTTTTTCTTACCTTGTTTCTTGATGTTAATATCGATGTAAATACAAATTTATATTTAAACATTACAATGTCTCCGTTGTCTTTTATGCACATGCAAACATGTTGGACGTGACCCCGGCGACCCTGCGGCACACAGTTCAGTCCGCCGGACGATCAAATGCATCACTGGAAGTGTGTTTTACTGCACCAACAGGGCCGCTCGAGTTCCAATAGAGGCTCCCACTCACCACTAGTGATGACTGGAGTCTGCCAGTCTGCATGAAGTGGGAGGCAAGTGTGTGTGTGTGTGTGTGTGTGTGTGGATGGGAGGCATAGACATGTGGAGTGGATTTAGAGTGTGAAGGACATCTGGGTGGCAAATTCTCCGAAAAAAGGCGAGAGCTTCCTCTCAGTCTGGCTTTTGTCTGTGACATTGAGGGTCGCGCTGCCGTCTGCAGCCTCGCTTTTTTTTTTTTTCCCTGCTGTTTGTTTCCTTCAACCGGTCACCTCCCCATTTTGTGAGCTTTTGTCATCAGTCATCCCACTCTCTCCTCCTCCTCTCAGTGATGTTGCGCCCCATAGATAGATCTCACACCTCCAGGCTATCCCGACCCTGCAGCTGTTACTGTACCCACAAAAAAACAACAACACAGAAGCCCGACGGCCCAGTCAGAGCTTAGAATAACTTAACTCCCGTTCGGACCCGAGTGTCATCTGTAATAAAATGACAAGAGTCTGTCAGTTTAAGATCGGCTGCCAGGTTACTGCAGGCTGACTCACTCAACCCTTCGCTGGAGAAATGGTTTGACATTCAGCGGCGAAGACGAGAGGAAATTTCTGTTTCGCCTGTTTTAATGCGGTGATGATTTAATTCATTTTAAGTGCAAAATATTGCACTGTGTCATTTGTTTCATGAGTTATAACCGTTTGATCTTCACTCTGTTTTTTTTAGCCTCGCCTTCGACAGCAACTTCTGGATTTATTGCCATGAAGTTCATGATATTCATGTTCCCCACAGGATGATATACTGACTTTGGTAATCCTGACTTTTCATCTAGCGCCACCAGCAGGTTTAAAATCACTGGATGCATCTTCATAGTGTTTGGTACAGACATTGGTGTTCCCATCAGGATGACCTGAAATAGATGATCTCTGACTCTACACAGCTACAATGTCAATTTCTCAAGTACTTTTTGTTTATGACCAAATACCTCAAAAGTACTTTGTGTTTTAGCACTAATTAGCAAAAAACACCAAACTATAGTGGTGACCATGGAAAACACTCAGAGGCTTGTAGTAGTTGTACCAGTACTAGTAGTAGTAGAGGTAGTAGTAGAGGTAGCAAAGCCCCTACAGTTACACCAAGGTTGCCATATAGGATATTTAATTGTTTTAACTATATCGATATTCTTGGGAGTTTGTCATGATCTTTGGTATTTATGTAAAGGTATTACATGCGTTGTTAACATTGCCTCCGCACATGGGGGCCGATGCTGCATTTGACTTATAGTGTTTCAATCAATAGTGTGACTCTTAACATTGAAGACAAAGAGTTCAAGAGGTTTTTCTGTTAAATGACCAGGCGGCATCCAATGAAACCAATGTGAAAGTAAACCTGCATTCTCTCTAGTGTCCACCAGGGGGCGACTCCTCTGGTTGTATAGAAGTCTAGTCTAAAATGACTCTTCTTCTCTCTTGATTTATTCCCTCAATAAACATTGTAAACATGAGTTTATGGTCTCAATCTCTGGTTTCAAGTCTTCTTCAATACAGCATGATGTTCATTATAGTTGCATTTAGAGTAATATGAATGATAAGACTTCAACTCTTTCTCAGTGTGTTTTCAGTTCACGAAAGTTAATTTCTTCTAGAGTTCAGTCGTACTCAGCTCCACCCTCTCATTTCACTTCCGGTTGCAGAAACCAAGATGGCGACGGCCAAAATGACAAACTCAATGCTTCAAAACGACAGTCCACAAACCAGTGGGGTATGTCCGCTTCTTATACATGGCAATGGTCTATATATATATGGATCTATGGTGACGACGTCACTACAAAACCATGTCAAATAATGATCTCTTTGTAACGACATGTGGTGCACTAGATATTCAACTCTTCCTCCATTTTATTGGCAAAAGTGTTTCAGCTGCTGTGTGTGTGTGTGTGTGTGTGTGGGGGGGGGGTTTCCTTGTGTGTGTGTGTGTGTGTGTGTGTGTGTGTGTGTGTGTGTGTATATGTGTGTCTTTGTGTGTACGTGCGTGCGTGCGCAGCAGGGTGGAGCAGGAGGCGGGTTGCGCCGATGGAAAAGACGCACCACTCATCTATTGGACCAGACGCGGAGTGGGCGCACACAAGACGCGCCTCCCGAGGCTTAAAGACTTGGCTTTTTTTTTTTTTTGTCCTCCCCTCCGAGACAGGAGACATGAGGTTCCGAGACACCTGTCAGCAGGACTACACATCCAGAAGCTGCGTGTGCTGCAACTGGAGGCTGCGTGTTTAACCATGGACGCGCTGTTGTCGTTATTGTTAGTATAGCCTCTTGGTGACCAAGGAGCGTAAAGTTCTTCTGCTGCTTTCTTGTTTTTCTTTGTGTTATCCTTCAGGTTTTTTTTTTTTTGGTTTTTTTTTAAATCTCAAACCGCATGAGTTCCCCGCTGTTTCTAGGTCAGCTGGTCGGGGTTCCGTTAGAAATAATGCACCCCACCATGGAGAAAGACACGACTTACACCAAGATCTTCGTCGGCGGGTTGCCGTATCACACCAACGACGCCTCACTTCGGAAATATTTCGAGACTTTCGGTGACATCGACGAGGCGGTGGTTATCACCGACAAACAGACGGGCAAGTCCAGAGGATACGGCTTTGTGAGTTTGATTTAAGTTGCTGCGTTCTGGTGGAATAAGCGAGGAGCTAAACGCATGTAGAGTGAAATATGGGATTTAATTAAGGCTTTATCAGCCGCTCTGACTTTAATTGGATGGTCAGGGTGCTGAAAACACACTAGATCACGTCTGTTGCAGCCAGTAATGAGTTTGAAGCGACTTTATCTTCATGGTTAATTGTATTTTTTCTCTTCTCTAGTATTGCCTTGGAGGCAGCACACACTGGCACTTTGTTGCAGCAGCCATGTACATTGTGTCTGGTGGTGGCAGTCACATGCTTGAAGCTTGCAGATTGTTTCTTACAAGTGTGTCATCAATTATCTCTGAGGTCCCACAGTGAGCGAAGAGATATATATATAACACACACACACACACACACACACACACACACACACACACACACACACACACACACAGTATAAGCTGTACAGAATGAGGACACACAAGCACAGAGAGGTACAAGTGAGTTGGTAATGAGCTGCCACAAGCTGTGGACAGATGTCTCTGTTTCCACTGTGTGTTTGTGTAAGAGAGAGAGAGAGCGGGAGAGAGAGAGAAGGGGGGAGAGAGGGGGGAGAGTGGTCACAGAGGTGTGACATATCAGTTGGCTCTGCAAGATAAGCTGCAGTAATTTCATTTTGACTTCCTCCCATGCAGCCCCCCCTCTCCCCCCCCCCCCCCCCTTCTAGCAGGATGTGTTTGGTTGTTGGTATGAGAGACTGTGAGTTTGTGTGTGTGTGTGTGTGTGGAATAAGATAAGAAGGGATTATTGATGTGTGTGAATGGACATGTAGCAGTTGAAGTGATCTCTATACCAGAAGTCAGCCGAGTGACCGGTATTGTCATGAGTGTTTTGGGTCAGCGAGCTCATTTCATCCCTGACTTCCCCCCCTTTTGAGCAATCTGACTTCCCTGCAGCAGCAGCAGCAGCTTCTTGAACCCCCGGCAATCTCAAACCACCCGCTGCCTCTGTTGGCGTAAGACTCCGGAGTCTGATGCTGTGAAACGAAAGCAAGCGGAGGCATTTTACTTTCACTGTCCCATTTATCGGCTCTAGTTTGCCTCATATATTAACTGGTGTGTGTGTGTGTGTGTGTGTGTGTGTGTGTGTGTTACCTTGACCACCCCTTCCCACTGCTATCTGCCCACTCCTCAACAAACTCCCTCAAGGTAGATTCCAGTATCTCATCCTTGACAGCACAGTGTGAAGAAAATAACACAGATCTGCCTCCTACATGAGCTCCAGTGGAAGCATTCAAACACAACGATGGCTGTATTCATGAGCTGGAGTCAGTGTCTCCTCACGCGTTTAGCAAAAAGATTGAATCATTCGAGTAGAGGCGAGGACAGCAGCTTCCCCCATCCCCCTCCCCTCACCCGCTCCGGGTCTGTAGGGATCAATCCTCCATCACCGGATAAGAGACGCTTTCGCATGCAACTGTGTAGCCTTAAAAGAGTGATTATTAACCAGTGATGTCGTCGACAGGTGACCATGGTGGACAGGGGAGCGGCGGAGCGGGCGTGCAAAGACGCCAACCCATCATCGACGGCAGGAAGGCCAACGTGAACCTGGCGTACCTGGGAGCGAAGCCCCGCAGCTCGCAATCCAGTAAGTGTGTTAGACCAGATAAAGCTGGGATCGTCTAAACGTACCCCCCCCCAAATAAAAAGACCAACAGCTAATCCGTCTCTGAATACTTCCTGTCTCACTCAATTCCAAGTGATGTACTGACGTCCAGGTAGCCGAGGGCCTCCAGAGACTTGAAGCTCACTCAAGATCCGCAGTCCACCGCAGTAGACATTAAGTTTCCTGTATTTCTCGGTGAAAGATACTGAATGTTGCCGTCAAATGGTCAAGATTTTCATTCGCAATCTGCCATGTCTTGGATGGACTTGTTAGGTTCATGCACTGAAGGAGGTTTGAGTCTTTGAGGCGCTGCTGAGCACCTCAAAGACTTGAATATCGCAGGAAAACAGAAGGCGAGCTATCAAGTACTCCTGGTGACAGTCTAGCTTTGATGGGAGCTGAATGGTCACTGGCGATGGATCTCAAGCAATTTCCAAGTCTCTCGCATGTTGCTTTTCCCGTGCCGCACTGAAATGAATGGAACCCCACAGCTGTCTGGAGGACAGTTAATCAATCTAAAGACAGATGGATACGTGTACACAATTTGAAGTTAGTGGGATAAACGCTCCTTCCATCGTTTCCCACTCTGCGTTCGCTGTTTGCGCGCTCGATGTAACGCACAGCTTTCATGCCGCTGGGCTCTTTCAGTGTCAACCACCAGCGCTTCCCCCTCCGACGTCTCGCTGCACACCAGACCTTGACAGCAGCTCTCCCTCGCTGCTTCGTTTAATGCTCGCTGGCTGAAATACTGCCGAGTGTAGGTGTGATTGACAAACACTGGCGCCAACAACAACTGACTGCGTGTCCTTATTCTGGGGGCCGGCGCTGCGACGCGACTCCCCGAGCGTGCGGCTGATGGGAGATGGCAGCGCTTGGATTTCGTTATTGTGTGCGAGAGAGAATGGGAGAGGGAGAGAATAAGGAGAGCGGGAGGGGAGGAGGGGGGCTGTTAAGAGAATTAAATAACAGCGCGTCTGTCTCCTCTTTGTGCTGGTGGAGAAAGGAAGAAGGGCATTTAGATATAGGTTTGCACAAAAGAGGAGTGCTGATGGAGTCACGGCTGTACAGTAAATAAAGAGGAGTGACGGAGGAATGAATAGCTGGAGGAATGTTGACATGAAGTCAGAGGAAGGGCAGAGAGGAGGAGGAGGAGGAGAGACTTCTCCTTTCTTACTCAGCCTCAGCTGATTCCTGGTGAACTCTGGAGGCAGAGAGGTCACAGATGTTTGTGTTCAACTGAGTCCATTATTATTTGTGTGTGTGTGTGTGTGTGTGTGTGTGTGTGTGTGTGTGTGTGTGTGTGTGTGTGTGTGTGTGTGTGTGTGTGTGTGTGTGTGTGTGCGCTGAGGGAATAACGGATACCGTCTTGCACATGCTGACATCTGAGGCAGAGAGGCAGAGAATCGTCTCTGTCCTTGTCTGCTCGTCTCTCTCTCTCTCTCTCTCGTTGTCTGTGTAGCCGGTAGCTAAAATATCTCTCTTCATCGCTGCCTCTCTTTGTCTGCAGGTCTCTCTGTTGGAGTTCAGCAAGTCCATCCTACGTGGGCTCAGAGGCAATATGGGTAAGACGGAGAAGAATCAATACCTCTATTTCCACCTCTCTTTCTCTCTCTCTCTCTCTCTCTCTCTCTCACCTCCTCCTCCTCCTCCTCCTCCTCCTCCTCAACACAATACATCTCACTCCTCCGTCCTTGACATTTGTGAGCACTCGCTCCTGTTCTCCACTCAGGTTGTGGTAGTTAATGCCACTCTGCAATGTGAAAGAAAGTGTGTGTGTGTGTGTGTGTGTGTGTGTGTGTGGGGGGGGGGGGGGGGGGGGCTGTCACAGACTGCCACAAATGATGCTTGTTGAAACTCTGCTTCAAAGACGTTTTCGGCCGTGTCTGTGTCTGTGCATCGTGTCTCGGTTGGTCTTTGACTGTTGTCTCTCTTTCTCTCTTTCTGGGCCATTAAACACGTGAGAAGCCCAATTCTGAATTTCTCTCACGCATGACTTGGGCTTTGCTGAGCATACAAGCCATTTAGTGAAACTTCCCTGCATCCCTTCTCTATTATCCTTCTTCTTTTCTTCATGTTTGTGCACGCAGAGGCATCGTATCACATCTATTTAATATCTCTGGTCAGCAATCCCACAAAGGGTCTCTGGTTGAATTCATAGTCCTGCAATAAGGGGCCTAAGAAGTGTGGAGGTGTTGAAGGTGCAAAACCAAAACGACAATCGTGCATGGTGTGTGTGTGTGTGTGTGTGTGTGTGTGTGTGTGTGTGTGTGTGTGTGTGTGTGTGTGTGTGTGTGTGTGTGTGTGTGTGTGTGTGTGTGTGTTCTGTAGCAAGAGGGGGGAGACAACGAGCATGTGGACCAGCATTTTATAGCCTGGAAGGCCCAGGTGAGCTTAATCAGGCTCCCCCCCTCCCTCGCTACCTGCCTGCTGTGGTTGACCAGGACGGCCTCAAGACAGTGAGGTGTGTCACAAATCCAACGGTGTCAAAAACGAGGAAAGGAATACAGATATTTCTGTAGCAAAGCTTTATTTATATTACTCTAATCTCTGGTTCATCCACGTCTGAGAAAGGAAAACTGGATTTTTGCAGCAATGTAACGATTAGTCGATCAAACGGGAACAACTTTGAAAACGGATTAATGTGCATTCATACCAAACGTCTGTTGGTTAAACGCTTCCATGCTTTTCTTTTGTCATGTGTGATAGTGAAGTGAACATCTTTGGGTTTTAGACGGTCAGACAAAACAAGCAAACTAATAAAACCTCTCGTTCGGCTGTGGGAATCATAACGGGGCAACACCTAATAGACAAAATGATTCATTGAGGAAATAATCGGCAGATTAATCAATAATGAGAATAATCACAAGTTGCAGCCCTAAATGTAATGAGGTACCTTGATTTGTCAGGTAGTCAATCACTTCTTTAATTCAGTCTCTTAATTGATTTTCCAGAAAAAAGTACCCTATCACAATCTATATTAAAGCATAAAATGACATCCAACACAATGAGGGATTCTCTCCGTGTCGCCCGCTCCTAGTGGACTTGAGCAGAGGCCTCCAGACACGAAGGGCCGTTCTGTTCTCCTCGTCCAGTTCCCCCCCCCTGAGTTTCAGCGTGAACTCCAAAGGAAACCTTGTGACTCAGGTCCCGAGTGAAACACGGAGGATGATTCACTCCCAGGGATGCAGACAGTAGAGCGACACTGCAGGTCCAGCCCTGCTGAGGCTTGACTCAGATCTTCGCTGTTGTTTTGGGGATCTTAGACGAGGATATTGTCAACCAGCGTCACAGCTGTCGCTTGTGTTGTTGACTCTCACACTGAAATATCTGGTCTTTGGGGGGGGGGGAGTGCAAAGCATGTTT
>NW_027176672.1:1860236-1930236 GCF_023349555.1 Cebidichthys violaceus
CGCTCTCTCTCTCTCTCTCCTCTCTCTCTCTCTCTCTCTCTCTACCCAGTTCAGTCTGTGTTTGTCATTTTCATTAGTCTCTCATCTCAAACGAACACAATGTTTATTGTGCTCCCTTTTTTTGTTCCTTTTTTATCTACCGCTGGCAAGTGATTACTCGGTGATAATCACAGTTCAACAGAATATGCAAATACGACGATAAAGGATGAGCATGAACAAGGTAGACAACACTGGTATTTTGTATTTTCTATCGCTGCTGCTAGAGCATTACTGAGAGAGAGAGAGAGAGACTTTGTTAACACTTACAACACAATAGTCATCACATTAAATACCTGCAGCGGCTTATTAGGCTTTTTATTTTATTTTTTTTGGACCTGTAACTTTTGGAGCAAGAGTGTCTGGGTTGTTTGGTTTTATGATACCTAAATTACAAAGTTGTCAATACATATCAAGTAAATGTGTTTGGATGTAGGTGATGTGTTACCGAGTATGCGTGAGTGTATTTGGTGTCTGTGTGGGAGTGTCAGAGAAATGGAGCGACGCGGTGTACGCCGGTGTCAGGACCGAGCTCCTCCTCCGGGCCCATTGTGCCGCTCAGAGCTGTGTCTTTGTTTTGTTTGCAGAATACAGACGGACGCTTCAGCGATGAGAGTACCGGAGTCTCACGGTGCTGTGGCACCACCTTTTAGTAAAGTCATAAACCAAGCCATACGTCACATTTTAAAACAAATATGCAAAATAAAAATGAATATTTCTAAAAAAAAAAAATATCTATATATATATGTTTTTGGAGTGTTGTAGAATTGCAGTTATTGAGGGTTACAAATCTGTGGGAAGCGGCTGCTGCCAGGAACCCGGGGAGTCAAACCGTGAGTCAAACCTGAGATGATTAGTGGTCTTTAGGAGGACGGTCTTCAGGAGGACAGTCTTTAGGAGGACAGGGAGCAGACCTGGTCCCCGTCTCCATGCTACGCTAACCGTAGTCAGTTTTACTGGTTTCGATCTTCTCTAACTCTCAGCAAGAAAGCAAATATGTTTCCTAAATGTTGGAATATTCTTTTGAATATACGATGACTATTTTATATGATATGCTATACTTTTGTATGGCATGTTTATGACATGTTATACTATGATTTTTATAATGACACGTTCATGACATGCTGTACTTTTTTTGATGACTTTTTTTATTCTAAAGACATTTCATAACATGCTATACTATGACTTTTTTTTCAACATGCTATACTATGACTTATTTTATTTTTTAATTTTTTGACATACTATACTATGACTTTTTATTTTGAATTTTTTTTGACATACTATACTATGACATTTTTTTTATTTTTTGGCATACTATACTATGACTTATTCATTTTTTTTGGCATACTATACTATGACTTATTTATTTTATTTTTTTTGGCATACTGTACTATGACTTTTATGACATGTTTATGACATGCTATAATATGACTTTTTGTGATTTTCTTTTTTTTTTGGCAAGCAATACTGTGACCATTTATTTAGCAAGACATACTATACTATTACTTTTTTAAAATATTGTTTTTACATTTTTTTTAACTTTTCTTTTTTTTATAATATGACTTGTTATGACCTGCTACACTCTGGCTTTTTATTCATATATAAGGGCATACTATACTATGACTTTGTGACGCGTTCATGACATCCTCTACTGTAACTTTTTTGTGACTTGTCCAGACATACAATACTATGATATATGTACTATATACTATATAAAAAAATACTATGACGTTTTATGACCTCTATGACAGTATTTGTCATATTTGCTACGACTGTGATTCACTAGGACTTTTTTATTACATGTCTATGACATGCTACACACTGACTTTTTAGGCGTGCCATACTGTGACTTTTTATCATTTCTTTGACATATATATACACAATGTAACGTACTATGACTTTTTGCCACTTTTTTTGCAAGCTATACTATAACTTTTTTTGACTTTGTTTAATACTATACAATGACGTTTAATTACATTTCTATTAAGTAATTTGATTTATTTTTGACATTTTTATGAACTACTGTACTAGGACTTCTTGGGACATATTTTGGTACGCTTTACTTTGACATATTATACTTTGACTTATCAATGTATTATACATAATTCACTTAGAATGTTTTATGATATATTTATATTCATGATATATTTATGACATGTTATAGTATATCCTTTTTATGACATTTTCTGACATATTTTACGATGACTTTTCACAACATACTATGTTAGAGATTTATTTGCCATTCTTTACTCTGACTCTATAGGATTTATTTCATGACTATTATAATAATAATAATGACTTAATATGACCTGTTTATGACCAACTATACTATTTAGACATTTTTAAGGTACACACTGTAGGCTACATCTGTTTCTCTCCCGCCTGCCATTAAACTGATATAATAAGGCCTGAGACATTTTATATGTTCATCTTGTGTTTATCTCTGGCTCTCAGCTCATTCAAGACAAACATCTAAACCGTTTGGACTCTTCACCCACAGCAACAGTACGGCTCATTGGTGTGTTTTTATTATAGTGTTGATACAACAAAGGAACTCTATGGAACAGAGGAATGAGGCTTTTGGCGACACAGACAACACATGACAGCGGAAGCAGTTCACTGCTGTTTTTCATGGGAATTGTTGACCATAAGAAGAATGTCGACTCATTCTTGAACCGTCTTTCTTTGTGTTCGGGCTCTGGAGGTGGAGCCACGCTGTAGTGTATCAGATGCGATGCAGAAGAACAGAAGACAGTGGAAGATAAATGAGGGTGTTTCTTATCAAACACGAGCAACAGTCCACTTGTGGGTGAACCCTGTGTTCCTCATACAACGCTTCCCTTATCTACATCTCAATATGCACCTCAAACTTGTCTAACCTATTACAACATTGATTTTCTAAAAGCTCACTGAACTATTTATCATCTATGATTCATTTTTTGTCATTTCTGCTGCCTGAACTAATTCAAATTTCCGAATATGAGAGTCTGGCACGGGATCTTTTCGCCCTCTACCGGCCAAAATAATGTACTGCACTTCACATGTTCCTCAATGCCCAGCGACGTCACAACATGCTGAATTTAAAAGGAACAAAAATGAGTCAAACATTGCATCAAGTTTTTTTTTTTTTTTATGTTTATTATCATTGAAATGTTTATTGAAACGCCTCGTGCTCCCAGTGAGGATCAAATAATAAAAGGAGACTCAATGTAAAGCTCGCACAGCCGATCTGCAGTGAACAGACCTAAAAGTCTGGGATACAACATTTCCTTCGGATTGCGCTGGTTCAGAACAAAAAAAAAAAGCAGATGGTTTATGTAAAAATGAATATCATAGCAAATACCATAGTGAGGGGAGGAGAAATGATCATGTCTTAAAAATTGATGACAAAATGAGCACAGTTATTGGTACGAAACAGGAGAGGGGAAATGAAAATAAACGAAAACAAAAAGTACTGTATCTGCAATCTTGATCTCACACACACACACACACACACACACACACACACACACACACACACACACACACACACACATACACACATAAACACCTATACACACTAACTTGTAAACACACTTATGCTCACAGGCAGGCGCACACACACACACACACATGCACACGCTCACTCTCACGCACACACTTGCACACACACACACACACACACACACACACAAACACAAACCCACAGATAAAATGTAGTGGTTGAAAATGATGAAACCGTGGTAAAATGTCATGGTATCATACATCCACATCTTGTGTCTGAAGTGCAGAAAACAAAATGAACTTAAAAAAAAAAAAAAAAAAAAGAATTAAAAATGGAGATAAATTCAGATGAATATTGAAAAGCATGCCCATCTTCACTGGTCTAACCCAACTTGAAACGACCACAAACCCAGAGTGTTGCCCTCTCTACCGGAACCCCCAACCCCCACCCCTTTACTCCACCCTCACCTGCCCCATGCCCTCTTACCCTTCTCATAGCATACCCACACCCCCGCCTCACCCTCATCCTGCCCTCGACCTCCACCCCCCCCTCCCCCCCTACCCTTTCCATCACCTGCCTCCCTAACCCTCTCTGCTCAATTTCAGGGTGCTCCTCTGAGTCCCAGACGAAGGCCTGGCTGAGAGGAGGAAGCAGGCGCAACGGTTGGGGGGGGGGGGGGGTGAGGCGGCTGCTGGTTCAGGCTCTGGTCACCATATATGAAAAACACAATGTCCAGTTTCAGAATACAGAGTGAGGACCGGGGGGCAGAGGAGTCTTGTTGTGTGTTGAGGTTGAAGGTTGTGAACTTTGTTTGTGTGTCGTTTTTTTTTTTGTTTTTTTTTGTTTTTTTTACAGTGGCATTGGTAAAAACAATCGTATCGTGTGTTAGTCTAGATGTGAGTATTTGGGTTAGTATTTTTGCGATGTTGTGTGAAGGCATGGGGGAGGGGGGGGCAGTGGAGGTGGGGTCGGCGTAGCTCAGGGCCTTGTCCCTCAGTCGGAGAAGGGGGGGGGGGGGGGGGGGCAGGGGCCGGGGCCGGTTTATAGGGCTTGCGTCTTGAGCTCGATGGGCTCCCCGCGGGTGTCCTGCTGGGTCTCGCTCTCGGGGGGCCGGCTGCCCTTCAGCGTGGCCAGGCGCTCGGACAGACCCCTCATGCGTGGGAAGAGCATGAAATCGTACAGGAGCGCGCCCATTGCACCGCCTATCATCGGCCCGACCCAGTACACCTGCAGGCAGCAAAACACATCAGTCAACACGGCGTTCAGTCGTTTATGCTTCCTGCTCAGGTTGATGTCTTCACTCAGACTGCAGGTCTTACCCAGTGGTTGATGAAGTTCCTGAAGAGCACAGCAGGGGCAAAGGACCTGGCGGGGTTCATCCCAGCACCGGTGTAGTACATCTAAAACACAAGACACTTTTTACTATGTTTCCTTTTTTTTTTTAAATGTAATTGTTATTCGATGTCCGTGTTCCTCTTCTCACCCCCATGAGATGTCCAATGGTGACAGAGAAGCCGATGGACAGGGCAGCAGATCCCAGGCGTCCGTTTCTCCTTTCATCGGTCACAGCGAAGATGCACACCACAAGCTGCATGGTGAGGAAGACCTCCACAGTGGTGGCCATTCCCAGACTGATGCCCGGCTGCAGCTGGAGATACGACAGGTGGATGAAAACACATTTGTATAAGTCAAAGAAACCCCAGAGCTGTATGAAACATATACTGCGGAATTTATCTTTTATGACTTACTGGAAATGATTATACGTACAACATTTGTTTGGCTTAAATAGATTCCTAAACTTGTATCCCATGAACTCAACCTCCCCTGAGCTTGTCTTCTTAAACATCTGTGTTGGGTCCTTACCGTGTTCATCGCCATGTTGCCTCTCATGTTGCCGGGCGTGACCCCGTACAGCACAGCGGCCCCAGCCACAGCACCCAGGCACTGGGCGACCATGTAGAAAATGGCGCGGAAAAGAGACATCTGTGAGCCGACAAGGTAGGCGAAGGTGACGGCGGGGTTGATGTGGCCGCCGCTGATGTGGCCGATGGACTGAATGAGAGTGGCGGCCGCCAGCCCGAAGCACAGGGCCACGTGAAGGACATGGTGAGGCCCGGTGGTCCAGCGCAGGGCGGCGCCCATGCCGAAAAATACAAAGAACATGGTCCCGAAGAACTCTGCGAAGACCGCCCGCCAAAAATTCATGGACCGGAACTCCCACATGGTGACTGTTCACTCGAGGCTCGCCACCAGATGAAGGAGATTCTTTAAAGGAAAATCAGCCAAAAAAGTCAGCGAACTCGGCTGACTGGTAAAAAAAACACTCAAAACAAGGATTTCAGAACGTCAACAGACGAATCCACCCAATGGATCTTTGCCAAGCCGTGAACTGGGTTGGTTAAGTCAACTCAGCTGCGCTCGCTTGCCACCTCTGTCCACCTGTCGCAAAGACATAGGTGTGAGATAATGTGGGAGTGTGGGCACAGAGATCTCAGGTGGGAAGAGTTGTCAAGAGGAGGTGGGCATCAATGCTAAAGGGATGTTTCTAAAGTAGAGACGGGGATAGACAGAGTGTCCGGTGGACCTTTTAGCCTCTCTGACGGAGGGGAGAGGGCCAGACAGGGGCTTTATAACACCCCCCCGGGGGCCCCAGGTGACGCCATAATCCCCCCGTAGGGCCAAGGGCGGGGGGGCGGCATTGCTGGTCATCCTAAATCAAACAAACTTAACCCCTCTGTCTCTCTCTCTCTCTGCCCCCCCCCCCGCCCAAAGAGAAACGAGGCCAAAAGAGAGGCAGAGTATCCGAGAAGAGAAACCGATAAAGCGAGAATGAGTGGAAATCAATGAAAGACATTCAGCGGGAGGTAGAGAGGGGTGTTTTTTTTGGCTAAAGACAATACAGGAAGTGCTGTATCTTATATTCATGGGGGGGGGGCGGAGGAAGAGCAGCTGGAGAGGAGCGGAGAAAGTTTTCTTTGGGGCGTATGTCATCTGTTGACATTTCATAACTGTCATAATCAGGGGACTCAAATGCTGATGGACAAGGACAGACATGAAAAAAAACACAAACATGCATGCACAAAGACACACACACACACACACACACACACACACACACACACACACACACACATAGACATATACACACACACATGCAGATAATACAGTTGGGGCCCCGGACGGAAGTGCCCAAAGCTAACAGCGCTGAACTGACCCATACACTGAAATGCCTGACCCTGTGAAACCATTGTCTGCGGGCTACGTATGGACAGAGACAAGAAGACAAAAAAAAAATACATATTAAACTAAAGCACAGGAGTTACAGCTCACTAAGCGTTTTCTTTAAACGCTGGAGTTTGTGACCACGTTTTATCGCTTCTGTTTATTGTTCTTGAGAAAAAGCAAGCTGCCTGTAAGAGGAGTTAGGGTGGCAGCGGTCAGCGCAGAGGCCCGAGGTTCTGAACGCTCAGACCTGAACTTGACTTTGCCTCAGAGCTCAGAGTCGTCACTGGCGCTGCTCCACAGCCGGTGGCGGTGCAGCGGAGACGTGAGAGGGTGAAGAAAAAACACAAGCAGGGAACCAACGGGGATTCACAAAACACAGCAGATTGTGTCTTCTGTCGTGACGGAGGCTTCGAGGAGGCGCTCTTTGCATTATGTGTGTGTCTGTGTGTGTGTGTGTGTGTGTGTGTGTGTGTGTGTGTGTGTGTGTGTGTGTGTGTGTAGCTGGGGTAAAGTGAGAGGTGCAGTAGGGTAGCAGGGATGAGCGGGGGCACAGTGGGGTTACTGAGCAGCACCAGGGCATCACTGGGGGGGCGGGTGGGTGGATGAATGCAGAATGCTGTGCTTGCCGTTTTGACTCCCTTTTATACATGTTAGAAAAAACACACACAATGCAAAATGCTGGCGGCACTGTGGCAGTTATAGCCATTGTGCACGTTGTGTGTGTGTGTGTGTGTGTGTGTGTGTGTGTGTGTGTGTAAATAGTTTATTTGTGTGTGTGTGTGTGTGTGTGTGTGTTGAAATTACACCGCTATAATGATTGCCAACATGGTTTATTTTAGATTTGCAGTCAAATCCAGATAGTACAGTGTACAGTATGTTTTACCTAAATTATGAATATTCATTTAGAATAAATATACTTTTTATTATTTAAAGATACAGTTCATACAATACAAAAAAAAATTATAACAAGTAATTAAGACAGAAAACATGAAAGCCAATCTCTGCATGGTTGAATACTACTTAGTTATTGAGAAAAAGTGTGTTTTTGGGGGGAATTTTGGGTGAACTGATCCTTTAAATTACATATTTTAAGACGAGACAAATATGAAAACACACACACACACGATAGTAATAAAGGTTTAGTGAAAACACAAAGTCCCTCACACACTCAAACATGCACTAACACACACACACACACACACACACACACACACACACACACACACACACACGTCATATTCATTCCATATTACAAAGCTTATTTCCACTGAACATGGTCTTTCTTTAGAGCCATTAAAGAGGTAAAAAAAAAAAGGTCCATTTGATTGTGAAAGGGAGGCGTAAGAGAAGAGACGGACGCAAACAGGCACAGACATGAGAGACTTGTTTGAGAGCATCGTTGAACCCACAATGCAGTGCAAGGACCCTCTTTAGCATTTCAAAGCATTCACAGACGCGGGATGAAACTGAAAATGGCCAACATGAGGAGGGTTTTCAACAGGCTTTCAATGAATCTCCATTATACATTTTAATGATGTGCAAATTTGAAAGTAACAACATAGAATCCCACAATATCGGCGCAAAACCTTTACATGCACTGATGACAGGCAACTGGGGGCGCAAACGTAGCATTCATCTCCTTCAGAATGCAGCTTTCTCTTCACATGTGCAACAAAAAAAGCAACAAGGGAAAATATTCATTTCAGCCAAAATGTGTACATATTGGACAACTGCAGACACACGATGCTCTCACGACAATACAATCTCATGTGGAAGCCACATGTCAACCCCAAATCATCCGAAATTATTAAAAATGTGACCTTAACAGAAGATATGACTAACACCAGGTTGAATTCATAAGCATGAAACATGATAAGCCTGGAGATTAAGGGTTCTTAGTTTGGTGTGAAGCATCCTATGGTGGCTAATGTGAGCTAATGAGGCAGACATTACCGAGAAGCGGACGCTGCAGAATGCTTGTGTGTTTCTTTGGGGGGGGGGGGGGGGGGGGGTTTCTTGCATGTGTCCTCAGTTGTTTTCTGGTTTGTTGGTCTGCTTGGCTCTCGCGTTCTGCGTGACCGTGGACAGAGACGACCCCGTCATGCTGGCCGTCTCCACAATCTCGATGTCCTTACAGGTCAGACACGCCACCAGCTTCTGGCGAGAGGCGCTGCGCGCAAAAAAGAACTCATGGGACACCGCGCCCAGGATAGCGCCGACCACCGGTCCGATCCAGTACACCTGGAGGTAGGAAAGAGAGATGTGTTGAGACAGAAGAACAGAAAAAGTATGTAGTATGTCACAAAAATGCCATAAAAAGTCATAGAATATAAATTAGTATGTAAAAAACGTCATACTATACTATGTGATAAAAATATTGTAAAAAAAGGGCATTTTAAAGCATTTCATTAAAAGAAATGTAAAGTATACCATGAAAAAGACGTATATAGCGTATATAGCGTGTCAAACAATGCAGAAGAAAACATAAAAAGTCATAATATGTATGTCGATAAAAAGTCATAAAAAGTCAGACTAAAGTATGTGATAAAAATATTGTAAAAAGTAATTGTACTGTAAATTATTTCAAATCATGAAATGTTATAGTATAGTATGTCATATAACTGTCATAACATAGTATGTCATATAAATGTTATAGTATAGTATGTTATATAAATTTCATAGTATAGTATGTCATATAAATGTCATAACATAGTATGCAATAAAGAAGTCAATAAAAGGTAAAAAAAATAATGTCATAAGATATGGTATGTAACAAAAAAGCCAAAAAAAGAGTATAGTATGCCATGAAAAATTTAAATTATTCATAATGTGTCCAAAAAATGCCATAAAAAGTCATATAAAGTCATAGTACAGCGTGTCATAAATCAGTCACAGTCCTGCTGCTGCTGTCTCCATAGAGACTGATCTCTCACCCAGTGGTTTTCCCAGAACCCAGTGACGATGGCTGGACCTAGAGAACGTGCCGGGTTCATACTAGCACCGGAGAACCGCGCCTGACGGAAAAACAACACACACACACACGCACACACACACACACACACACACACACGCACGCACAAGTGTTTTCTTGTCATTGCTGTCATTGTATGGCTTCCTCAGTGTTACCTGGTTACCTCACAGAACAGTTCTTATGGTAAATAAACCATAATGTCTCTTATGGTCACATTTGCATTGTCCCTGAAAGGCTTTAGTTTAGTGCAACTCCAGAAAACTCCGACATGGTTTCAGTCTTGCTTTTGAAGAACCAGGTTCGATCATTCTTGCTGAAATCTCTCCATACTCTTGACTTAGTGGCAGTACACCAATCTTCTTCAAACGGTTCAATATTTAGCTCTGATTCCTATTATTTTTATGTACAGCATTTCAGAACTTGTACAAATTGTGAGTTGAGTAATAATTCAGCATGAAAGCTCCTCTCACCCCTATCAGCACTCCAGCAGTGTGTGCTAACCCAATGGCCAGGGATCCTGGTTCTGAGCTTTCCCTCCGGCGCTGATCCTCCACCGAGAACACAGTGAAGACCATCTGGTAGGTGCACAACACCTCGACGCCCAGAGCCTGGGCTGCGTTCACCTCTATAGGAACCTGAGTGAGGTGAAAAGGGGGTGAGGAGAGAGGAAGAGGGAGCAGGAAAAGTCGTCTCTCAAGCTTTGAAAGGTAACCACCGTCTGAAACTCTGAGGACTGACCCTGTTGACGAAGTGGTCTGCGGTGGTTTTGACCGGCAGGGCCAGGTAAAGGGCCCCGGATGCTAAAAAGGCCCCCAGACACTGTGCGGCGACATAAACGACGGCCCTGAGAACCTCCAGCCTCCGCGTGGCCAACAGAGCCAGAGTCAAAGCAGGGTTCACCTGAGCAGAGCGCACACACACACACACACACACACACACACACACACACACACACAGCTACACATAAACAACGCTACAAATATGGACAATTCATAATAACACAAACTCAACTTAAGCTCATAATACTTCTGAACTGATCTACTTTCGGGGGTATTTATGAGTACATTTGTTGCGTCACCGCCAGCAGAGAAGAATCAATCAGGGAAATAAATATGAAATTTCATTTGTGATTATGAGACGTTCACCTGTGCACCGCTTATTTCTCCAAAACAGTGTCCCAGCGCAACGATCGCCACGCCCACTGCCACCGCCGGGTACAGGGGTCCCGGGGGGGCCTCTCCGGGGCCCGGCAAAGAGGCTCCCAGTATGGCGCTCACTAAGACCAGGGTGCCGAGCAGCTCCGCCAGAATGGCGCGCCAGAACTGCCGACTGCGTAGCTTCCACGAAAAGAAGAGGGGGACGTAAACAAAGAGGTGGACGTCTTTTCAATCGTTCATCGATCGACCGAGTCCTTCTACTGCTGCTATCGTTAAAAACATGAACTACTATTAATTACTATACATGAAGCATGACACAAACATGTCAACCCTGTGTCACTGACCTGTACTTCAACACTGTTACACCATCTCTTAATAAACATTTGCATATAATTATACCTTCATAACTATCTGGAGTATGTAAAAAGGAGCAGCTCAAACCGCCACAAATACATGCTGTTTGTTAAATCAGCTGCTTTTTGTTATGAGGGATTTAAACACAAACAGATGATGTAAGATTCTTACCTCCCGCCACGTCATGTTCACCTCAGAACGTTTCTTTTCTCCGTATATCCGTCCGTGTCTCCGTCCGTCCGTCTGTGTTCAGCTCTCAGGGTCTGAGGGCTTCAGGGTCTCTGTGACGTCCCTCATTAACTTGTAGAGTCTGAGAGATCCTTTGATGGGAGCAGCCTCCCCTCCTCTCAGTCTCCCCCACACACACACACACACACACACACACACACACACACACACACACCTCAGGCCCTGAGTCTTCCTGTGCACAAACAAGCCCTTGAAACAATGTCTCTCCAAGGTTGCACGTGTAACACCACCCTAACCCTCCCAGTGTTCCTCCAACACATTCTAACCGACCTTGAGCAATTTAAAGCGTCTTCAGGAAAACGACGAGTCGGCCTTTCACTCATCTTCCAGCTGAAGTGATTGTGGCCACTTCAGAGGGAGCAGCGAGGACGTCAAAGCGATGGAAGCATCGTGGAAACGCACTGAAATCACAATTGTAGGCATTCGCCGCAAAAGTGGGTCATTTCGAGTAGCATTCATGGTTCATGTGTTGTTTGTCAGTTTGTACACAACAGCACAAATCAAAAGCTCAAAAGAGGCCAATTTAAAATTCCAGCAAGCTTCCATCAATGTGTTTACAATTCATAATAATGTAACATATCCATAAATACATGCATATAGACTTCAGCATGTTAGCATTAAGCTAAGTGCAGCCTCGCTGTAGACTGCTACTTAAATATTTCCTTCTTTTCATGGAAGAATATAAACAGCCTGATCCTGTAACAACGTGACGTCAGCTGCGGGAGCAGGCTGTGACCTCTACGTGACCTCTACGTGACCTCAAGGTGACGGCAGCGTGGCCTGTTGGCTCATGCGTTGGAAGCACCTGGCGCCCTTTGCTCTGCCTGATTTTCATATCAATTATAGGAGAAAGGGGCCATTAGTGAGCGGGGGGGGGGGGGGGGGGGGCAAAGTCTTTCATGATGCTGTTGCCATAGAGCCGATTGTGATGCAGCATCTGTACAGGCTTTTTTTATTTTCACTCTCTGATATCAAACAAACGCTCACCTTGAGTTCCACAGTTTGTCTAAAAACCTGAGAACTAGAACTGACTCTCCTGACCCTCCAGGCGTCAGGGGGCCAGAGTCCAGAATGAACTGGTTGGTTGGTCGGTTGGTTGGTTGGTGGGGGGGGGGGGTGTGTTGAGGGTGCTGCTGGCGTGCCCCATTATGCCGTGGATTACCCCCTCCTCTCCAGGGCAACTGTTAAACTGTGATCCCCCCTTTTGTGGGGCTAAGCCCAACTGTGTGGAGTCGGGGGCGAGCGGGGGGGGGGGGGGGGGGGGGCACACTGGAACCCGCTGGCGTGGGGAGTTTTCAGCCCTCACCGCCCAGAGTGCTGACAGTGACACAATTTCACACACAAATATACACACACACACACACTCACGTAAAAGTGCCAGCTCAGGGATTTGAGGGAGCGACAGAGGGCAAAGAAAGAGGGAGAGACGCACCGAAAGACACACAAAGAGCACACTTTATATATATATATATATATATATATATTTATATATATCTAATCTAAAGCTGTTGTTTCGAGACGCGTTGTGTTAGAATATAAGTGTGTGTGTGTGTGTGTGGATGCGTTGCACTCGAGTCTCTACCGCTGTAGAGCAGCTGGGAGTGATGGCAAGACGTTCCCGGCAGCATGTGCCTCGGACAGAACTCTCCATGGAGCAGCAGAGCTCCGCCCACTTCAGCGTTACTTAAGGCCTCTGGTTTTTCTTGTTAATGTGACAAATGTGACATATGGCGGTGGGCTTGCCTCGGGACATACAGTGAGTTATAGTAGAGTATGTTAAAAAAAAAAAAAATAAGGTGTGTGTGACTATCTGGAAAATGTTGATCTGCCAACAGCTCCAGTGATGTTTTCACTCTTTAGTATTCATAGATACTAGAGGTTCATAGGAGGAAATGGTTTCGTTTATTCCACTTCATCTACTTCATCTATCTTCAGCTCTTTATATTGACTAATCATATTTTCTCAATTGATGCTGAACACAATATTTCTCAGTACTGATTTCTTCAAATGGCTAGTTTTGTCAGACCAACGGCCCAAAAAGCTATTGATTTCAGTTCAAATGTATTTGTCTATGTGTACAACATAAGACATCCTCTGTCCTCGCATCAGAAAAGGTACAAAGATACTTTATGAATCCCACAAGGGGACATTTTTTTCGCTACAGCAGCATTTATGGATATAAAAAAAAGACTTTAATGCGTGAAAACAAGGAGGACAAATCGATCAGTCGACTCATCGCTTCCGCTCTATCCCTAGCATATGATCAATAGTTGTATATATAATATTAGGAACATGGGTACAAAGCCCTTAGCCTCCCAAAAACATATTCACTGCGGTCAAAAACTGCTTTCTTTTCTCCTTATTTTAGGTTGATGGAGTCATAGCAGGGTAAACACAGGTGTGATGGATACAAATAAATCATGGTCCCTTTCTATTTAGTGCGTCACAGAATGCACAATACACTAATCAAAACAGGAAAATAATCAACGTTATTAATTACACCTGTCTACCCTGCAGTGATATACCAAAATGGCCGCTGTGAAAAAAAAGGCCTAAAGAAGCGCTGAAATATACATTTTAATTATGACAATAATTGATGAGGATGAAAGGGCGTCACAGCAAATAACGCATTAATAAAGTCTGGGTTTTAAAGATTGTAGTCTAATAAAGACTAGTTTAATGAATGCGGCTTTAATATGAGGTGCATTTAGTTAAAGGTGTGTTTACACTAAGAGGCCGACGCCTATCCCAGCATGCACTGGGCCCGAACAGGTCCCGAACATGATGGGAGGAAACAGGAACACACAGAAGTACTCTACTAGATGTGGTTTTTATTCAACTCACAGTACATTCTACAGATGCACACGTGTTACATCACCTTAATACAACAGAGTCTTGCAATACCTCCTCTTAAAAATGATGATTTGGTCCTAAAAATATAAAGGAACAAATTTAAAGTCACCAAAACTGTACATTATTAAAAATTCACGGAACACCACGTTTGGTTTTCATATCTATTTTTTTTTTTTTCTTTTTTGAAAAAAACGGCCGTCCCTTTAAGTGTAACAAGGAACATCGAAGTCTATTTCTCCTATCAACGGATTTGAGTTCAGTGTAAGAAACACGTTTAAATAAAACCAGGACTGTGGAGTCGTCACGCAGCCGACCGCATCACGCAACACCGGGAAGTAGGCCCTCGAAAAAGCAACAAAAAGAAACAAAAACAATAAAAAGGGAATGTAAGACAGAAGCCCGGGGCAGGAATGAGCCCAGAACCTCATTATCAGAGCAACTTTGCAACTGCAGTCTTTAAAATGGGAGGATCGTAGCCTTGACCTTTCAGTCCCCCGCCTGCTATAATGGAGCGACGTGTCAGTCTGAGCCGTGGAATCCGTTCAGTCGTATGACAGCGATCAGGTGGAACCAGCTGAGAATTTAACTTTTAACAAGAGGGACAGAGAAATAGAAAAGTCTAAGCCTAGGCCGACTGACCAACACCAAATAAATCCTCCAGTGTCTTTCACACAGCAGCAGAAGGTGTGTGTGTGTGTGTGTGTGTGTGTGTGTGTCAGTCAAATCGTGTGCACGTTTAGGTGAAAAGTGTGTATGTGTGGCGTGCAAGACTTTAAGTGGAGGTTATACAACATCTACTCGTGACGGTCCGAGAACGGCTTCTTTCTAGTTTGAACTGGCCTCTTCAGAAAGCGTCCGGACGTCTCTAGAAGGTCATCTGTACACATTCACTACAAGCTATTGCTATTAAATAATCCCAGCTATTGTAATCTTTATATATATTTATGTATAGAATATATAATAAAAATATATTGAGCAAAAAAATTACTTCTAGGCATAAGACCACATTACGTTACGTTTCCATTGAACAGGTAAGAAATGGCCCGAGCCCAGTGAAGTGGTTTTTTTTTTTTTTTTTATCCATTTTGTTCGCCGGGTGGTGCCGAGCAGGTCCAGTGCGCAGCGGTTAGGCTGCAATAGTGTGATCAGTCTCCGGCCTTCAGTACGAGTCTGAGAACCAAAATACTCGGGGGGTGGAGGGAGGGGGGGGGCCTGAGACCGCGTCATCGCCTCACAAGCAGGGCTTGACCGAAGGCCGCGCTGGGACATGAGATGGGGAGGGGCTTTGTGAGGAGACGTGAAAGGGAGAAACTGGAGATGAGGTGCTGAGGTGACGATGAGGAAACACGAAAGGAGGAATGAGGAGCGAAGAGAGACGCGTTTTCTCTCTCTCTCTCCCTCCCTGTGTGACGAGGAATGGGTACGAGTTCAAGCCAGTTCAGCTGCCGGGCCTGGAAAAGAGTCGCCCGGTAGAGGAAACAATAACAGACAAATAGCCAAAAAAATCTATACATATATACCTATACAGGAGAGAATACGTGGAGCTGGAAGAACATCCAGACAGTCTTAGCAGTAATGGAGAGAGTGTGCCTGGGACGGTGACAGCACCAACAGTATACGGCCCCCGCCATCAGGGGGCCAACGTCACAAGCTTCTATTTGTCCTTATTCGAGTAGAACTCCGCCCAGCGGCTCTCAAAGAAACGCTTCATGGCATGTCCGGCCGCCCCCACCTCCGACGTGTCCTCGTTGAACAGCTCGCAGTTGCTGAAGACGAGCTGAGCGTCGGCTGCAAACTCCTCGCAGTTGCAGTACCTGAGACGAGGAAAGGGCCGCCGTTAAAGAGAGTCAATATTAACCTAATTTCTGTGGATTCGTTCTTACATTTTTGGTGGCGAGTTGAGGGGAATGCTCCTTAACGCCTCGAACAAGTGAACCTTTATTGTGAACGAGAGCTCTTACCCTCCCTGTAGCAGTTTCTCCCTCATGGTGAGGAAGTCCATGGGGGTTTTGACGATGCGCCGGTAGCCTGGCACCAGTCGGGGGTTGACGGGTTCAAGGAACGGCCAGGCGTCCGTGTGAGCCTCCATCTCCATGAGAATGATCCTGGCGGGGAAATAAAACTATTAAAAACACAAAATCCACCGCAACATGAACCCTGTAGTGTAACATTAATGAGACGATTCTGCAGGACTCACTCGCAGAAGGTGAGGTCGGGCTGGTTGCGGGTCGTCATGCGGCGGCGTTTAGCGGCGCTTCCTTCTCCGGAGTGACGTGAAGACGACGACGACGAGAAGGGGGGCGTCGCGGCCTCCTTGTACCGCGTCGCCATGCCGCCGCCGCCGCCGCCGCCGCTGCTGCTCCGCCGCGTCGACGTCTCCTCCTCGGAGCTGTCGTCTTCATACCTTCTCTTCTTCACCCTCGTCCTCTTTTTGGACGAGCGCGACGTGTCCCAGTCGTCCTGAGAGACGGAGCGAGGAAGCAGGTTGAGCTGACGGGGAACTGAACGGCTCTTTTTTAAATTTAAAAACACATTTGTTTCACTTATTTCTTTCATATACTCTTGACTTTTGTAGTACTTTCTTTGTGCACCAAAACACAAATTCCTTGTAAGTGAAAGCCTACTCGGCAATGACCCAGTTTCTGGTTCTGATATAGCAGAGAACTAATTATTTGGAGGGAACAAATCGCCATATATCCTGAAAGATTTGTTAACATTTCTCTTAGTCAGGAGTCACAGGACGGGTTCTGACCTGGGCGATGCAGGCAGGACAAAACCAGTCTCCCTCCGGCACCTGGGTGATTTTGGGCCTCAGGCAGTACATGTGGCAGCCACGGTCACAGCCGTCACACAGCAGGAGGCAATCGTCGTTGTCTCCCTTCCTGCAAATCTGGCAATTCTGGAGAAAAAAAAGCGGAGAACAAGTCCTTATCGTCAAGATGGCAGCTAATGTGAATTTGTTTGTTATTTCTGTGTCACTTTGTGCAGTGTGCTCGTAAAAAAAAAGAAAAAAAAAAAAAAAAAAAAAGAAAAAGAGAAGACCAACAAGAAGTTACTTACCACTTTAGTCACAGATCTCTCCCAAGCAATGGCCTTCTCCAGCTGAAGTAAACACAGACAGACCTGGGGAGCGCTGCGGCAGCGATCCAGAGCTTGCCGCCACGTTCGTAGTCGCGACGTGATCTCGCTTTCCAGACTGGAACGGAAGAAAATAAGTTTAAAAATATAAAAACAGAACAAAAGTCCTCCCCTGCGCTCCAAAAAAAAAAGACAAGAAAAGTCCCATCTCACCTGAAGACATCCATGGGATGCTCTTCTCCCGGGGTCGGCGTGAGAGGAGCGAGGCGCATCACCTCGGCGGGGTTCCACAGCGGCTCCTTCAGGTAGCGCCTCTCGATGTTCCGCTCGAGGTTGGCCAACCGCAGCACCGCCAAGTCCACCGGGTGCGTGGCGATACGAGGCAGGTTGGACCACTCCTTCTTAGTTCGCACAATCCAGTCGTCGCGCGGGTCGGCGTCGTGTTCGTAGTACTGGAGGTCGTCGCGTGTGGAGTCCGGATCTGGGATGGTGTAGGGCTTAAAGAGACAGGGACAGTTTAAGTACCAGTTCTTTTCCTTAACTAAAGAACTGGAGGAATCGTTTTTATCAAGCGTTGGAATAGTTACCTGAAACTCTGCCATTGGTGTGTCTGTGTTGGACTCAGCATCAGTCACTGCACTCTGAGGCGCTGCCTTGAAGAAACACAAAAAGCAGATATGTGTTTTTACTACAACTCAGATGTTCTCATTGTGTTGTGTGAACACACACACACACACACACACACACACACACACACACACACACACACACACACACACACACACACACACACACACACACACACACACACACACACACACACACACACTTTCAATATGAGGTCACCTTGTACTTCGTTAACTCGGCTGCAGCTGTTTATAAATCAGATGGAAATAGAGAGAGGTGGTTCCTTACCTTGAGATGGAGGTCGGCTGCAATGACCCGCTGCTCCAGGTCCTCCACCCACTGCAGGGCGCAGATGTCGGTCTCCATTGCTTTCTCCTGCACTTGCCAGGGCTGCTGCAGAGCCTCCAACAGCACATCCTTCTCCTCCACCTTCAACTCAAACATAGGATCTAGACCGGCGACAGGGGGAAATAAGGATGACGTCAAATACTAAGTGATCAGAGTTAAAATGCAAGATGACAAACTCCACTAAACGACTGAGGTGATCCATTTCTCTCAACGCTCACCGTTGATCGGTTTGGTGCATAGCTCGGCTAAACTCTCCATGTGTTTGGCCAAATGTTTATGGAGCACCTTCTCCCTGACGCCCCTTGGATGGAGGGCCTGTAAGGTGCTATACAGCTCCTCTGGATCCTTGATCCACCACCAGCCGCGCACCATAGCTGCAGAAGAAACGCAGGCATTACAAATAAGAAAGACACAATAAATGGCCGTGATTTATATGGTTCCTGTATATATTTCTAAACTAAATGTCGGCAGTGTGGAGTCCTACATCCTTAAGTATGTAGGACACTAAAGTAGCACCAGTTAAAACTATTTTTAAAAAAGGAAACGATCACATCTCTCAGACTTTTAAACCGGACACAACTCACATGCTGGAGTCGGTTTGACCACCAGTTGAGTGAAGTACAGCTGCTCGAGCTCCTGGAACACGGAGTTGGGCGGGCGGCCACGGCGCTTGGCCGCGGCTCCTCTCGGCCCTCTGCGAGCAGGACTACTGCCTCGGCTGCCTCTCCTCCGCCTGCGCCCCGGCTTGGCGGGGGTGGTCGGAGCCGGCGTGGCAGCAGGAACGGGAGCAGCAGAGGCAGGTAGTGTAGAGGGAACGTCCTGCGGTGCTGCTGGGGTCAAGAGGTCCGCGGGAGTCAGGCTAGGCAAGAGCGGGTCCGGCTGCGGGGTGGGGAGAGATCGTTTACTTGTACGTGCATTATTAAAAGCATAATTAAATGTATTTATGGTTCTGACTGTTAGCAAACCTGCATGAGTGGAGCGGCGAGAGCGGGCAGAGCACTCGTGATCTGAGGGAGGAGTTTAGGGGGCGAGCTGGGAATCTGACACTCGGTCAGAGAGTTATCGTCACACGGTTGTTTTGGGAGCAGGTTGAACCACTGTCCCTGTTTCTCCGCCATCTCCTTCACACTCTCCTCTGGTCGGTTGCCCTCCGGAGCGTCCCCCGCTGCGGAGCACGTGCCGTTGGTCACCGCATCCTGCGACTGGCTGAGCCAGCTCTGGAAGGCAGCCTGCGTGAGGTTTTGTGCGGCGCCGTTCGGCGACCCGGGTCCTTCTTCACCCCCCGACCTGGCGCTGCTCCGACGCCGGCGGCGAATCTTCGCCGTGCGGAGGTGAAGCTCCACTTCCGGTTTGATTTTTCGGGGGCGTCCTCGTCCTCGCGGCCTGCTCATGAGGGACGCAGTGCCGGGGAGGTTGTCCTCCTCTGGAGAAAAGGTGTGGGGCTGTGCAGAGGTAGCAGAGGAAGGAGAGGAAGGCAGAGTAGGAGGGGGACTGGTAGGTGTGGGGATCTCCTCCACTTTGGGCTCCTTTTTGAGGAAGGTGACGGGAACCTCGGCTACAAGGACTTCTCCGGAAGCTGCGTGATAGAAATGTTCAGATGAAGGTGGATAAGCAGAGGAGTTTTAAAGTCTAAAAATGAGAGAAATCACATTTTCTTTCACATTCATTCTCAGACTCACTCAAAAGCTCCTCCGGCCCTTCGACCAGAACTCCTCCGAGGTGAGGAAGGGCCAAGTATCTGCGCTGGTAGCGGTCCTGGCCCAGCAGTACGGCCCGCATGGAATGAGACGACTGTAGCAGCTTTTTACGGAAAAACGCTTGGCGCTGTGGAGATCCAACAAAAGCGGAGGAATATTGAATACAAAAGCAGCACGAATGTATAAATAGCCGCGTCTGTGTCACCTTGACTTACCTTGGCTAGCTTATCGATCTGCCTTTCAAGCTCTGGAATGCTGGCATTAGTAGGGCTCTCACTCTGCAGAGGAAAAGATCAAAAGTAAATGTAGGAAAAATCTGTTCCTAATAGAGAGAAAGAAAAAACTAAATATCCCAACAACAGATATTTACGTCGCTGAGTTTGGGCTCTTCTTTGCGTGCGCGGCGGTTGCCTCTCTCAGAGACCAGGCCGCCCTCCTCCAGACTGAGGTTCTCCTCCTCTGCCACTCTGGCACTGCGCCTCCTCTCCTCAAAGCACAGCTCTTCCTCCGAGCGTCCCGTACGGCGCGCTAGTGCCGCCTTCAGCCTGCAGGGGAGAGAACAATCAGGATCAACGCGTCCTACTCTGCTGCTCTGTGTGCGTTTTAAGATCGGAATTTGAAGAGAGAAAAACAACAATCTTACTTGCGCAACTTCCCCTCAATGATCCACTTGTTCTTCCTGTAAGTTGCCATGTTTTCTAATGTGTTGTCAATGTCGCTGAAACATAAGATGCACACATTAATAAAGTAAAAGAGTAGCAGGAGTAACAAACCTTTCGGTTCGGGAGTAACCTAAAAAGGATGAATAATTGACTTCCTGTTCTGACCTCGTCACAGCGTTGCTGCTGTTGAGCTCGTCCACCAGGAAACCCAGGATGGCGGCCTTGGTGTCCGGAGACAGAGCGTGAAATGTCTTGGTCCTCAGCGTGTCGCACACGTCCGTCTCATAGCCGTGAGATTCCAAAAAGACGCGAAGCACTTCTGAGACGGTGCTGCGAGTCAGCTCCGACTCGACCAGCTTCTCCCCGAGGATCTTCACTGACTGAAGGGTCGGGATGAGGAGGAAAAAAAAACAAAAAAACGAAGATTAGAATGTCTGCCACTCTTTATCGGGACTTGCATTAAACGGAGAACATGTTCAAACTGTGTCACACACCTGGTAAAATGAGGGCAGGCCTGGGTCGTGGAGTGCAGCGTCCACCAGCTTCATCAGAAGGTCCTGGACCTGTCCTTGGCCGTCGCCCAGGCCTAAGAGGCCCTCCTGCAGGGTGGCGAGGCTGGGGACGTCCTTGGGTATATTGAGACCGATGATCTTTCCGTAGCCGTGCAGGAACTCGACCACAGCCAGACAGTGTGCAAACGCTTTGCCAGAAAGAACCACACCGGGGATACGGGACAGCTCTGGCAGAGGCTGATGGAGACAAAGTTTGAAAAAAAAAAGAAAAAAGGTCACGATTAAAACCCTCTAATCAGAGCTAACGTAGGCTTAAAGACAGTTTAAATAACTCACTTTGTGGTCAGTGAGACACATGTCCTCTATGGGCTTCTTCAGTTCCTCTGCGATCAACTGCTGCCTCTTCCGCTCCTCCATGCGCCTCTGGGTCTGCGCCCTCCTCTCTGCCGTCCTCTTAGCTGCCAGAGCCGCCTGAGCCGCCGCCTCCGCCTCGGCCTGGGCTTTAGCCAGAGCCTTGGCTTTACTGCGAGCACCCAGCACCCTCTTACCCTGGGCTATCCTCTCCTCGTCGGTCTGCTGCACCGGCGGAGGAGCCTCGGCCTTGATCGACCTCCTGCGGCCGGGCTTCTTGGGCGCCGCGGCAGAGCCCGGCGCCGGCTGCGGGGCCCGGGGGGCGGTCGGGTCGGTCGGTTCGGCCTTCGGCTCCGGGTCCTTGGCGTCTTGCTCGAGCTGAGCGCACAGAGGGAAGAAAGAACAGGTGGAGGTGAGGAAAGGGGGCGGTGCCGAGGAAGACGCTGATGAATGATTTTGTGTCGATCGCATCTGTACCTTGGCTTTCTTTTTCTCCGCTTTCATCTTCTTAATCTTGGCATCCTGCCTTCTCTTCATTCTTGCCTGAATAATAAACAAAAAAAATCAGGACGAGATGCCAACAGCAACACAGCTCAAACACAAACTGCATGAACTGAACTAGATACCTTTCTCTTCATTTTCTTTTTGATTTTCGCAAGTTTCTCCTTTTCCTCCTCCGTGAGAGCTTCTGTAAAAAACGGAAATAAAAACAGCTTGAGTGCAACGTTCTCGAGGTTATGTGCAAAGTCTTCCGTTCGCCAAAGTCTCTAATACTGGCTATAAACACATCCCTGCACACTCTTGCCTCCTCCAGTCTGAACACGCTCACCCTTGGCCTCGAGTCGCTTCAAAAGCTTGGCGTCAACTTTGCTAAGGAGGTCGATCATCTGGGGTTTGGGAGGTCTACCGGGGCGGCGGGCCTGCACTCCCTTCAGGCCACGGACCCTGCGAGGTTTCTCTTTGTCGGGGTTCGGAGGTCGACCTCGCCGGCCGGTGATTGCCATGATCATGGAGGGAACCTCCTCATTGGCCAGGAGGATCCACTGCTTGCCCTGTAACATACAGTAGAGGGTGATGAGTCCACAAAACGTCTTCTCGACGAAGTTTAAGCCGCGCAGTGGTTTTGATCCAAATCCTCTGGCTCTGCGAATGATTATGCGTTCTTCTGGCGTAGGAAAAATAAACAGAGCAGCACTCTGAAAAATAAACAGACCTCAGGAGTTTCCCTTTCTTCATAAAAGTCTCCAACAGGCATGCGTGGGCTGAAGCTGAAGTGTTCTCTGCTGACCACACTGTCCATGTGCTTCTTCAAGTACTGGAGGAAGCAATTAGGAAAACGGGCGAGAGAGAGAGAGAGAGAGAGAGAGAGAGAGAGAGAGAGAGAGAGAGAGAGAGAGAGAGAGAGAGAGAGAGAGAGAGAGAGAGAGAGGAAATAATGGTCATTGTTTTGACATTATCAACACACCATCATGTTTTCAATTTGCCTTGAAAGTCGAACTAGTCGAACAATTTAAAAGAGACATTTGTGGTTTCGTTTAACCGCCAGGAGAACGCACCTTGACTATTTCCGGGAACTGCTTCATCCTCCTTCCACAAGGTGTGTAGTACCAGGTTTCGCCCTTCATGCGGTTCTCCATTTTCTTCACGCGAATCTCCCTCTTCCAACTACAGTTGACAGAGTTCATCATTACAAATCGAGTACACGCGCGCGCGCGCGCGCACACACACACACACACACACACACACACACACACACACACACACACACACACACACACACACACACACACACACACACACACACACACACACACACACACACACACACGTAAAACTTTGCTGAACCAGGACTGCACGCCGAGACTTCGCTGCAACTAAATACATTTAATTTTTGCATAATGTTTTCTGCATTGAAGGATTTCTGAATCATCTGAAAACTGAGGTTTAGTCATTTAGCAGCTATCCAGCTAACTCAGAAATCATGCATGGTTTGGTTAATGGTATCAGATTTATTGAATACTACAAGGAACAAAACCCCACAAGGGAACATTACCCATGTCCCATCGGGAACTGAACCTGCTCCTCGGTTGCAACCCTCCTCTGTCTGTTGGATTCACCTGTTGAAGGAAACACAAACACATTCAGCGTCAGTTAAACTGTGAGATCAACCCTCAGCAACATGTCATTCACAGTGGAACCTCCCCTCACAAAAGACCTCTTAACCGCCTTCACTACCTGCAGTGGAGCTGTCGTCGTCGTTTTCATCGGCATCATTGGCGGCTGTTTCGGCATCTTGTTTCGGTGTTTTCGCCACAGTCCCTTCCTGGTCTTGTTTCTTGGCCCTTTTCGCCTTCTTGGGTTTCACGACCGCCGAGGTGTACGTCGACGCGCTGGCCAGAACCGCTTCAATCGTGGCCGTGACGGTATCGACCTCTCCCGGGGGAGGCCCGGCCTCACCGCATGCACCCGACGTTTCTTTAACATCCACCTGGAGAGACTTCTTCCTCTTTCTGCCCTTGGGTAGCTCCGCTTTAACAACTCCGTCTTCTTCAGACTTCATCTTCTCCGCTTTAGGGGTTCGAGCCCGAGGCTTCCGCTTGGCCTCCTCGGGAGCTTAACACCAAAGAGGGGGGAAAAAAGTGTTTTAAATCAAATCTAACATTTGAACATTTCCTTCTGAAATCAGAATGTTACATACCTGGAATTTTAATCCATAATGCCTTTGGAGCGCGAGGTTTGCGTGGTTTCCCTGGCGTTTTCTGAGGTCCTCCAGCAGCTGACACAACAGGATCGGTGACTGGTTGGAGTGGGTGCACAGCGGGGCTCTCTGCTGGGGTACTGAAGGCGATGAAGTTCTCATCCCTCATCTCAAAACTCGGGGGAGTCGCGGTCTCACCGGCAGCGGTCTTGATGCCAACGCGTCCAGCTGAGCCTGAGGTGTCGTGTCCTCTGGGACCCCCCCACTCTGCTTCAGGTCCTGAGACGAAACAACAAGAACATTAAACTGTTGGCAGAATACAGGATGATGACGTACAAAACAGAATCGGTTGACCTGGCCGAGATGGTTGAAAGAGGTGCGAGTTGGACTCACTTGAGTTATCAGAAGGCTCTTCTATCTGAGAGAGAGACTCCAGCATGGATTCTCCTGTGATTTGACAGCCCTCCTTGGTCTCTTCCGCCTCAGACGTGTCCCTGGTGGAGTCCAACGTGTCGTCTCTGGAGTCTTCCACAGAATAGCTGCTAACTCCAGTGGTGTCAAACCCAGTAGATGGTTCCTCTTCTGCATGGGAGGCGCTGTCAAACTGAGACGTGTCCTTTCTCAGGTGAAAGCTGCTGTCAAAGTGAGTGGAGTCGTCCATGCGGGAGCTCTCGCCGTCTAGAAGAGAGGTCTTTTCAAAGGCAGAGCTGACGTCAATTCTGGAGGGGCTGTCGAATGTCGAATTGCCATCAAAGTGAGACGCTGTGTGTGACGAGTTAAAACTTCCTTCTTCTTCATCCGTCAGATCTTCTAATCTTGTGCTGTGGAGATGTGAAGTCTGCTCCACCATGGAGTCCTCACAGATGCTGCTTTGCAGGTGGTGCTTTTCAGAGGCTGTTGGTGTATTCTTGGAAGCGGCCGTGGTCTGCGGGGGTTTCCCAGGAAGATCGGTGGGGAATTTGGGTGATCGAATTTCAGATTTGTTAGTCTCAGTAGCTTCCACCTTCTGCGATGGCTTGATTTGGGGACGATGAGGACGAGGTGGGTGTTCCTCTGGTTTTCCATTTCGTTTGTTCGCCGACGCGTTCCTATCCTCACTACGGCCGTGGTGCTCTGACCTCGGAGACGACTGCGTCGACGCGTGAGGAGGAGTGGCGTTAGGAGGACGCTGCTCAGAGTCAGAACTTTGGACCGCTCCAGAAGACGTGCCCATTGCAGAAGTCAGAGGCACCAAAGCAGGTGGGCCGGACACGGGTGCAGTCCTGGAGGCTTGAGCGGTTAGAAGAGGTAGGGTAGACGGAGGTCGGACTGTAAGACTTTCATGGGCTGCTAGGGAGGGCAAGTTCACCGCAGCTGGTAGTAGTGATGATGATGATGATGATGATGATGATGATGATGATGATGCCGTGGAAAGACCAGAGTCAGCAGCTGGAGAAGTGCATGTCTGACGCTGAGGTGCGGGCGCTCGGTCACCTGGTTTACTGCCAACTAAAGGACTTTTGGAGACAGATGAAGATCCTGATGTACAGGAGCCGGGTGGTGTTGAGGTTGAAGATCCTGATGCTGACATTAGAGGTGGAGCCACACCAGCAGATGAGGATTTTGCGCCCATTGATGAGGCAGCAGGCATTAATTTTGGGGGTCCAAGCTTTTCATGCTGAGCTCCAGGTGCATCGGGAAAGCAAGACGTCAGCAGAGGTGGCGTGGACCCTTCAACCATCTGCTGAAGCGATAAGATGGGGGCAGCTGTGACGTTTGTTGGAGGTCTAGAAGCCGTTGGAGGCAATGAAGACTCGGTTTGACGAGTCAAAGAGTCCGATGACGGAGGAGAGACCGAAGAAACTGCAGGTTTAGACATACTATCAGTTGAAGCGTGAGGTGTAGACAACTTTTGAGGTGATGCAGGCAGGGCGGAGGAGGAGGACGAGGACCCCATTGACAGATGCTTGGATCCAGCAGGGGGTGTCTCAGTCGCAGCAGTGGCGCTCGGCCTGAGGCCTTGCTTCATTAGAGGCGATGAGGAAAGTCTGGGAGGAGCAGCTGGAGATAGAGTAGAGGACACATTGGGGGGCGATGAGATGTGCGGGGGAGTAGATTCTACATCAGGGGGTGATACCAGAGGAGGCCCGGAGGCAGACGAGGGAGGCTCAGAGACCCGAGGAGGTGTGGAGGCCTTGGCGGATGCGGAGAGCAGCGATGACACCGACAGGGTAGGCGTATTGCCGGCTGTCTCTCTGACGGGGGAGGCCATTTCTGGTCGCTGAGCTGCCGGCTGTTCCGAATGCGGACGGTAGTCGGGTCCCACGTGAGCTGAACTTTTGGGTAGCCGGAGGGCAACAGGTGCCCTTTCCATGCCGTTGTAGCTGCTATCCACCTCCTTGACGGCTTCTCTTGTGTGCCCTGAGAAAGAAAGAAACTAAAGAATCAATAAGGCTGTTGAGTGTTTTTTTTTTTTTTTGTATATGATGAATTCACAGTGAGTGTATAATGTATTGACGGGTCACATGATCACTGTTTCACATGATCAAACAGTGGCACCTGCTGGTTGAATCTCGGCACTAACCCACCGCTGAGCACCAATACCAGACATTCACATGCAAGAAATAACTAGCAGGGCTACATGATATTAATTTTAGCACTAGAAAAGACTAAATATATACATAAAATAATGTTAACAATAATATTAATACATAAAAAAAGCTGAAACCCCCAAAATTTGGGGGTTTCAGCTTTTTTTCATGTATTAAAATGGCTAAAATGATCGACCAATAACAAAGAACTCTCTTCTATACAGACGCCACGGAAAGCAAATGCAACCAGGGAGTGCTGCGTTTTAATATGATCAGCAGCCGGGATGACGAGGCCAAGTATGTACAAAGAGGAAGAGGACCATATGACTGTATGAATATCGCTCGACTGGTGACGTCTAAGGAGGAAATGTGAAGTAGAGGAGACCATTTCATTTATGAGGAAATAGAAGTTGGAGAGATAGCAGCAGTGTCAACTATGCAGAACTAACCAAATGTAAGATCACTAACTTTTTGTGGTAACACAAAAAGGACAGACGTGATAAAATCAGACACAAAGTTCTACGAACACATCTGCGATGTAAAAAGTGTAAACGGTCACCTTGCATGACGGTGTGTGGGCTCCGCTCCCTGCTGTGACCCTTGGGCGAGCCGCTATCCTGCACCGTTGACGGTGACATCATCGGTGTGGAGGATAGTCCCACGGGGAGCGGACTGCCGGTGCCCCCTCGGCCTAAGCTGTGGTGCTGCGGGCTGCCCTGGGAAGGGGTAAAATTCTGGGCAGCCGGGGGCATCATCGGAGCCTGGCTTTGGGGCTGAGACTGCTGCGACGGCTGTTGCTGTTGGGGAGTCGGAAGGGATTGATGCTGGTAGTAGGGCATCCCATTAGGCATCAGGCCATAATGCTGCGGTTGCTGGTGCTGCTGGTGGTGGTGCTGTGGGTGACGGTGGGAGTGGAGGTGCTGCTGTGACGGCTGATGCGGGGTGGGCTGTAAGGACTGCTGCTGCTGCTGGTGATGCTGTGACGGTGTTATTCCAGGATGTGCCTGACTCGGGTACGTCCCGTACATACTGTGGGAGTTGTAACTTATCTGCTGTGGGCCGGGGTTACTCCTGTTCCAGTACTGACTCCCGGTAAGAGGCATGTTTGGTGGGCCTGCCACGGGGGGCTGGTGGGAGCTTTCAACACCCCCGTTCAGCTGGTACTGTCCGTGACCCTGGAAGTGGTGCTGGGACTGAGGCTGCACCATCCCGGGGGTAGGCTGCTTCTGGTGCATCCCGTGCCCAGCGGAGCTGCCCATGGCTGGGCCGTACTGCGGGTGACCTCCCCACAGGTAGTCATAGCCCATGCTGCTCTGGTGGTGGTTGCTCATGTGTGGGTAGGGAGCCGTTGGCGGGTGGGAACCGGGCACCCCGGACCCGAGTACAGTAGTGACGCCGTTCACATTCATTTCGCCATTCATATCTGCTGGACAGAAGAACATTAAGCAAGTTAGGAAGAGAAGTCTGGCTCTATGAAAAGCACATGCACCGACCCTTTCACAATAAAGTTAATTTTATCTGCATTACTGGTAGAGCGCAGGGAAAAACTACTCACTCTTCCCCTGCTGAGGAAAACTCATGGAGGACCCATTAGTATAAAGAGAATCCCCTGAGGAGAGTTTCAGTCCTGAGTTTGCTGAGGAGTGGCTGTCATAGTTGAAATGATTATTTGACTCCATCTGGAAAACAAAAATAAATACACATATTCACACTCCTAACACCCAAACGTCCATTCAGTAAAATACATAGAAGTGGAAGCCAATGCTTAGCGGGGCTAAGATGCACGTGCAGGATGTCTTATCACTCTGAATCACACATACAAGTATTATGTCATTAATTCCCATGCAGCTCTGAACACGATACGTGAATATGTACGAAATGTCTATTCCCCGATGATGTTGGCAGCTCGCGGCTTTGTGACAGCACCATTTCGTTCCAACGTCAACCGTCAAAAAATGTCGCAGCCAGCAAACAAGCAGATGCCAGGCCCGTAATGGACAACCGGGATATTACGATGTAGAGGCTCTTCATTACCGCGGAGGCGCCTCGCTAATATAAGCTCAACTGAAATCGACCGTGATAAATGTACGGCCACACACTGTATATCCGAGGAACCGGCGGCCTCGGCACAAAGTAACAACGGAGGGATTACCGATCATATTTTACAGTCTCTCCAGAGGCCTGAAGCAGTTACCAGTTAACAGTTACACGCACGTAATACAGAAAGTAGCCCTCTGTGGATACTCGATTTCCTAATTCAGCAAAGGCCGTTGTAAAAAAAAAAAAAAAAAAAGCAGGCGCCGCGTTAGCTCAAGTCGCGCTAGCTGCTTTTCTCAAACGGAACAATTCACTTTAAAGCGCCGCTAGTCAGCCGAGCTAACAACGGACACCGTGCACGTTACACACGTAGTTCGGCTCGTCAATAGGTTCGAACATACCGTTTACTTTAATGCGAAACATCTGATGCAAAGATATCCCCAATAGCTCCAAGGTTATTTAGCTAAATCATCACAATAGAGCCTAGCTAAGAGACGCTAGCTACGGATAAGCTAACCGATAGCATCATCAACGTGAGTACGCACGGTCCTTTAAGCTGCGATGTTAGCTAACAGCCAGGTAGAAGGTGCGGATCCATGACGCCCATCAGCGGATGAAAATAGAGACCAACCGGTCTGTTGATAACGACTAACGGCTAACTCACTCGTTAACAGATGGGAGGCGTGCTCCCCCCTTTTGTTCACGTTGGCTAACGTTAGCTAGCAGCCAGATGAAGTTACATTGTTTACGCTGCACGCACACAGACACATTTTTTTTTGTTGCAGAGCATCATCCTCCCACAACTGCCGACCATCAAAAGTTTCGCTGATATTTTCAGGTAAAAGCTATCCAACCTTTTTCAAGTCCTTTGGATTTAGATGCCTCTAAAAAAAAAAAAAAGCCCCTTCGTCTAAAACACGGATGTGCGGGTGAAGATGACACAAGCGGTTTAAATAATAAAACAACTATTCCCCAACCTTTGGGTTTTAAATTAGCAAAACATGGCTGGTGTGGTCCATTGCAGCCATGATCACAGAACAGAGCGAGCAGGAGCGGCGTCAACGTCCCAACAACAACCGCGTACACATCCGGTCACGTGTCTCCACGAGACTTCACAAGAAAATCCGTGTAGTATTATTATTATTATTATTATTATTATTGTTAATGAAATAAAAAGTATCCACTGTAAAATGTGACTCTGTCAAAGTAAAATAATTCATAATGAAACAGGAATAGCCTCTTTTTATTATTTTTGTGTTATTACATTACTATTACTGATGTATTAATGTAATGTGGTACCTGTGTGTGTGTGTGTGTGTGTGTGTGTGTGTGTGTGTGTGTGTGTGTGTGTGTGTGCATATAAAATATTACAGAACTTAATTAATCCCGAAGGAAATTTTGGAGATTACAACATGAGAAAAAAAACAATAAATAAAGATATATAAATATTTATGAATAATAGAGTAATAAGTAGTAGCAAAAGTAAGATAAATATAGTAAACATAGTCAACTAACAAAGCAAACATATATTACATATATATATATACATATATATATATATATGTATATTATATATATAATATGTAATATATGTTTAATATATATGTTAAATATAGTAAACATAGTCAACTAACAAAGCAAACATATATTACATATTATATATATACATATATATATATGTATATTATATATATAATATGTAATATATGTTTGCTTTGTTAGTTGACTATGTTTATTATATTTATCTTACTTTTGCTACTACTTATTACTCTATTATTCATACATATTTATATATCTTTATTGTTTTTTTCTCATGTATGTGTATATATATATATATATATATATATATATATATATATATATATATATATATATACGTATCAATTATCACATAAATGAGGTGGAGTAGAATTAATTAGCCGCAGGACATTTAAATACTCAAGGTAGCCTACAATACCTCAGTAGATGTATTTATATAGATACTTTCCTCCACTGTTCAACCCCAACAAAAGTGATTAATGGACGATGTTAATGCTGATGTGAGTTTGAATACATAACGTCTAATCTAGGCTTTTATTTTAATGTGCTCCAGGGTAAAAACAGGAAACTAGTATTGCAAATTACAGTCACCTTCTCGGAAATGACAGTGAGGAAATCAGGCCTGCAGAGGAAGTATGCTAATATTCTGGGCCGAAGAGCCAGAAGGTTTCTGGGTCCTAGCACCGACAAGAGGCACACATAGAAGTTACAGTTACACAAAAAAGGTACTCAAGTAGAAATACTGCACTATAGGTAGGACTAGTAGTCCGTTAGGCTAGACGCGTCTAAAAGTACCCGAGTTTAAGAACACAAAGGAGACATCACTGGATCTTAAAAACGAGTTCATAATCAATGTGCCACACCACCCGTCTGCAATCCAGTGCTGAGCTCTGGAGGTGAGGAATCTTAAAAACAATATTCAATTAAAAAAAAAAAAAAAAAGCTTATTTCAAATGTCATTACTGCCTGAATTAAGGCTGCTGTAGTCGTCTTTGCAGTAAAATACTTTATCCAAAATATATTTCAGTGAAAAATCATTTCTTTACTTTAGGATGTTCACGTGAAATATAAATTACACCTGTGACCGGGTTAGATGGTCAACTTGCTCCCATGTATGCCGTCCAAAAAGGACCAATCGACAAAAAAAAGGCACACTTTGTATTAAGGAAAAATAACACAATGTGTCATTTAAGAAAAAGAAAAGAGATTTAAGATGATTCTTAAACAGTTTATTAGAAAGATGTAGACAATAAAAAAAAGAATTTCCACTGTAATTCAACACTATTTGTCTCCCCATACACTTTATTGACAGTGCAAATATAATTTGGTCATTACACGTCGCCGTATCGGTCCGACACGCCCTCGCCGAGAAGGGAGGATCATTCCAGATGAACAAACGGAAAGAACCTGGAGAAAAGCAACACGCCACACGATGCCGAGGCCCAATTAAGCTTCGAGCCTCGTTATGAGTTGAAAAACATTTCATCTTTGCTTCTGCAGTCTAACGTGAGTGAGAGAGAGTGTGTGTGTGTGTGTGTGTGAGAGTGTTAGATGGGTATGGAAAGAGGAACTGTTAAGATACTAAATAGGTGGAATCTATTCCGATTACCAAAGTAGGTGACAAACTGGGAAGATGCTGCAATGGTTTCAGGATATTCCAATTTTTTTTAAACAAGAAGTAAAAGGGAAACGTTTAAGCTGAAGGGTTAAATCACGGGAACAAAAACTGGCTTCCTGGATATCTAATGTACGGCAAATGGAAGGCTTTAGAGGAACCCAAACAAAACAATGCATCTACTTCTTCTGATGTACATAGCTAGTGTCTTCTGAACTCAAGAGATAAACTACACTGGTCGACTTAAAAACCACGACATTGGGAATGGGTGGACCTAATCATTTTAAACCACAATTAATCCGGAAACAAAATTGTAAATCTGTTATCACATATTGCTCGGTTGAGAACAACTACACAGCTTTTCCAACAAACAATGTGTGCTTACTTGTAATAGTTAACAGTAAAACAAGATGTCCAAAAAAAAAAAAAAAAAAGGTGCAGTACAGCAAATGGAAGTGGAGATAGCTGCTCTGTACAATACCATGCATATCAACCTTCAGTGTACTGATCGGTCAAGAGTTTGGAGCTGAGGCTATGGATTTAAATATGGCTACTGACTCATATGTACAGTTGTTTGTCACCGCCTTCAGTTTCAAGATATACATTTGTTAAGATTCCTCTTGCCCGCTGTTCTTCCATTTTCTTTCCAGAGTCTCGCAGCCATCTATTCCAAATCTGGCATTTCTGAAAAGTAAAGTGGAGCAGAAATAACGTTAAAACATTACATCACAACATGTGACAACATGTGACAGCCATCATTTACACATGCGTGGTGAGAAAAGTCTCAGAAATACTTACTCTCGTCATCGCTATCCGCAGACTCGTCCTAAAAAAGCACCAAAAATAAAATGTTACACATGAAACATGTCAATAAAATAACTAAATCTGACTTATTTTTTATAGTTTTTATTTCTGATTATCAGCTTCATGCTTAGAGTCTTACCTCTTCTGGAGCGTCTAGATCAGCCAGGTCATCCTCTCCTCCCATGTCGTTCATGATCTGTAATATTAACCCAAAATTATTCACCATTAAGCAAACGCTGCAACAGCTAAACGACATCAAGCTGAGCAACTCGAAGCAGGACAACGGTGGAAAAGTCAAACTGGCACACAGAATGATTCAATTACAAAAAAATGTAGAGATGAATTTTCACCCAACACTGATCACGGTATCTGTATTATTGGCCGATATCAACGGCAGTCTCTTTATTTTATTTTATTTATTATTATTTGGGGGGGAATGTAATGCCGTAAGAGGCCATGCGGCGAAAGTAAAAGGTAACTATGACAACTACGTGCAATAAAACTTTACCAATACACCTGTTCAACAAGCATGAACATGTAGCAAAGCCATATTTCAAATCAACACTAGTTCAGCCAACACCCAATCAAGGCTAAAACAAAGGCTGCCTGTGTGTGTCTCTGTGTGTGTGTGTGTGTGTGTGTGTGTGTGTGTGTGTGTGTGTGTGTGTGTGTGTGTGTGTGTGTGTGTGTGTGTGTGTGTCTAACGGCTGAACTTAAGTTCTCCTCGTGGATTTAAAGTTCTTGTGAAAGTTGATGTTCCGGCTGAGACAAAGCATTCCTTCCTCCCTCCACCAGCGGAACGACGGGCGGTGAATCACATCAGCAGAGCGAGGAGGACAGGGTGAGTGAAGCGCAACGACTGACGCCCGTGTGCTTCACTCCTGAACACGACTCGATACTCTGATGTCAGCGATAGTTACCGTTTTGACACGTATGCATTTCCAGTCGAGTGTTATTGAGTTTACAGAGACTTTGCTAATACAACATGTAGATACATTTAAAATACAAAAAATATAATCCTATTTTGAATGGGTTTTTTTTGCTGAAAATGTATTAAAAGCAATCATTTAATAATGAAAAAGAACCGATGAGAACCTTGATAAAGAACCAAACCGATGAGAATTGATAATGGTGTCGATAAAATCCTAATGACAGCCAGCTCTCCACTTAAGCGAGTCAAACATCGACCTCTTCCGAGGATCATGAATGACATCGTTCATACTAATCGACGCGTAGTTCTTACATTTGAGAATTGATCGAAGTTCCCCATCTCCTCATCTGAGTCATCCTCCCAGTCTTTCCAGTTGTTGAAGTCGACGCTGAGCCAACTCAGCTGTGAAAACACAAGATAGCGATCTCTCACTTATGTTCTGCAGAAATTAATTGCTAACTGTAAGCTTTGTAAATGTTTGATCCACGCCGTCCTTTGCGTTCCATCACTGACCTTAGCCTTCTCTTTCGTTAGCCTCGGCCATGGCTTCCCCGGCTGTGCTTTTCTTAAATAGACCAACACTGAGCGATCCGTGCGATTATGTTTGCACTCCTGCGTTGAGGTGGAACGAAAAGAAAAAGAAACAGAAGAGTTTGTTTGTCAGTTTCTGTCTGCGTTTTGTACAATGCAATCTGCAAACGAGTCAGCGCTAACTTACCTTTTCGTCGATGGCTTCAAAAAGATCCATTTCATTCTCATGCTTGACGTTGTCAGTTCCTCCGAAACAACTGTGGAAATAAAATAGACACCCGACTCATTTCTGGGAAAAATAAAACAAAAAGTGTCTCGCCAAAAAGACTAGAAATTCATGTTTAAATACAAGTTGAGACGAAACTAAAAACGTACCTGAAACCAAACTTTGTTTTATCAAAACTGACTTTAACATCTTTGCTGTCTGCTACACAGAACTCTATAAAAACGGAGTCCCTCCTATCGTACCACTTGGCTGTTGCTGGATGCCTGTGAAGAAACAAGAGGACATCTAAAGACATCAACACATGCACAGACAATTTGAAAAATCACCAAACCCTTTCAAAGTAAAAGCCCTCGGACAGTTTTAAAACACCGTGTTAGGATGGAAAAATGCCCATTACCTTTACCATCAGATCTGCTCATCAGACCCACAACATAAAAAATGCATAATACAGGCGATCAGTATTGGTGACAGGTGGGTGAGCCTGAAGGCAGCACACAGCCTATGCATCAGGTTGCCGTGCAGCATCCAGTTACACAACGCACGCCTGTATCAATAACCCTCAAAAGTAAAAACACCTGTGAATGCTAAAACATGACAAGTTATATTAACCGTTTTGAGTGGGTTCGGCTCAAGAGTCCCTATTCATTGTTGTAATATTTTTCTTTTCTTATAGCTGCAAAAATGCTGCTAAATGTGCACTGTATGAAGTGCTGGGTGAGACCAATGTCCCATGGTTTACCATCACATTAGTTCAGTTATAGCTTAAATTCAAATGAAGCTCGGGCGATCAATCTAACTTTACAGGAGTATTTAGACGAGAAGGCCGTGAATTAAAAATAAGAAAACATTGTGTTTTTATCAAATCATATTGAAATACTCGATGAAAGATGAGACTTCCAGTAGGATTAAGTCACATGTTAGTGGTAATCAATGACTACTCAGTGACTTCAGTTCATAACGTTATTTATTTGATGTGGTAATAGCAGGGTTTCTTCTTCTGTATGTTTACCGATTAAAATATCGCTCGTGGCATTAACACAGAATCATAAACCATAAATCCTCTTACACATGAACGTGCGGTAGCTTCAGCTAGCGTTAAATACAAACGTTCATTAAACGACTGCTCACTTTGCGTTCAAGCCGCTACGTTTTCACAGGCTTTGAATTAAAAAATTTTTTTTAAAAAACACACACACGTCCTATATTTTCTTTTGTAACGTGATTACAAAAATCACGTACACCGCGCAACCACACACACAGACCGTAGTGCTAATCTAATGATAGCATGCTACAGGGCGAAGTCGTTCAATTAACGCCGCGCTAAGCTAAGCTAACAACGCTGACTGTAACGCTGGTAGAGCCATGCGGTGCACCTGGCCAAAGCTATCGGGACAAAAAAAACCGCGGCCGTTTTTTCCCCCCAGCAAATGCCGTTACACACCTGGTCTGCTAAAATAACCGCGAAGGTGTTTTCTTCCCTCAAGTCTACGAGGTTGAAGCGAGGTAACGTTTATCTTAAAAATCCATTGAGGCAAGGCCAACCTCCCGCCTTTGCAAAAAAAAAAAAAAAAACGCATGTTGTCAGACGGCTAACGTTAGCTAGCTACGCTAAGCAGGTTGTACCATCGCACTTTTCCCTCCATTGTTGCACTCCGCGTCAACTCGCCACAACTTACATGTCTCAGTGCGAAGTGAGCTTCTTTCTTTCGTTGGTAGAACAGTCTCGTGAAAAGAAAAAAGTGAATGTTCTGCAAAAAAATGAAGGAATGCTGCCCACAAACAACCAACGCAGACGCCTCTAGCTCCGTGGACTCCACTCGCGGATCTTCTTGCGTATCCCAGGGTGGAGAATGTCAGCGCTGACGCAGGTGGCGCGTAGTACACATTTCTAGAGTAGGGGACGTTTCTAGCGTAGCGGACGTTTCTGGCGTAAGTAGACGTTTCTACTAGAAGTTTCTAGAGTGTTCCGCCACAGCTGTGTCCGAGTGATGCCAAGTATAATCGGATGTGGGAGAAATCTAATGCGATTTGTTGTGTTGTTTTTTGGGTACCACCCAGTATGATCGCCTCGATATAACCTTAATCATAAATAATATTATAAACAAACGTATCTCAAATAAATAACAAAAGAATGGAAAATAGGTAACAAAACATGAGATAAGGCTTTTGATTTCCAGAGGAGAAATTCAGCACGGAAGGACATAAATATAAATTCAGTAAAAAAAAGAATTGTATAAGAGATGTATACAAGTAAAATAAACAAGAGCCATAAATACGATGATATTGATGATATTGATGATATTGATATATATATATATATATATATATATATATATATATATATATATTCATGTATATTTACATATAAATATTTGTTTATTTATCGTCTATGATGGTTAATCTCTTTGGGTTTTTGACTAAATTATAGACCAAATGATTAATCCAGAAACTATTAGGGAGATATATATTTACACACACATATATTATTTACACACACACACACACACACACACACACACACACACACACACACACACACACACACACACACACACTCTCACACACTAACCACATTAATCCCCCGAATATTTTCTGGAGTAATCAGAGTCTATAATTTAGTCAAAAACCCAAAGAGACTAAATCAACCATTATAGATAAAACAGGTGTGGTCTATTATAATGAATTAAATCATAAATCAAATAATTTTACATCCACTTGTGTAGCAGAAATTGTAAAAAAAAAAAAAAAAAAAGTTTAAAAAATCTACACATTTTAATGGACTAATAAGTGTGATTCATCATCAAAATGATACGTGAGGTTAGAAATGTTCTGGTTCATGAATGCAACGATCATTTGACAGCCTCCCTCTGTTTATGTCGCCCCTATAATGGTTAAATATCCGCTCAAGACATCCTTTAGGACATAAAGGACACTGTGCTTGGACTAATATGTATATTAATTATAGTAATAGATGATCCTCTGAGGGAATTGAGTCTTGACAAATTGGCATTAGTGCTGCTGCCCTCTTTAAACCCAGTTAACGTGAACAAACTGCTTGTCTGTGGTGAAGTGTGAAAACATACTCAAATACTTAGTTTAATAGTTGTTTTATATATTCAACATTACTCCACAAAATGCATTGTGTGGTGAAGCAAGCATGTTGAACACATAGCCTCTCATAAAACCTTTGATTGCAGCTTTAGGTTAGCAGCTTGCAGCTTTCTTCCTCGTCTTTATTGAGCCCATCGCTGCTCGTCTGTCGAGTGGAATGGTGCCGCACCATCGGTAGGACTATGTATGCGTCACGTGGTCCTCATGCATGAGATGGAACAAGACGGGGACCCACTCATAAAAACATCTGGTGCTCCTTTACACCTTTATATTCATCCGAAAGCTGTATTTACCAATTACTTCTCAGATCATAACAATACAGAACATAAACCTGTGGTTCCCATTGCCTTACCTTCATTGGCTTGTGACCGTGTGATGTTTTTCATATATATTCTTTTACCGAATCATAAAATAAATCTCAGCTATAATCAGTGGGATTTATGAACTGGTGTCTGTTCAATGCGATGCTGGGATTGGTCCAGCTCCTCGTGACCCATTAACTTGTAAGAATAGAAAGCTGAAGAATCCATATAAAAAGGATATAACTTGTCATGTTTCGGGGTACCTGCTAAACCCCGCCCATAACCAGGCCAACAATCAATCATGCAACCAGACCACAAGAAAGATAAAAAAAAAAAAAAAAGAAGTCCCCAAACCACAACAATTTCAATTTATCATCCACAACTTTATTTCCATCTTGGGTATAAATTGTATAAATGAGCTTAAATCAGCAACCTTTCTTCAACCCTTTGTTGCCAGGGTCCCACTACATCGTCAACTCCTGCAAAGGGAACAAAAAGAAGATCGATTATCATATGTGTGTTGATTAGTTCTTTCCCACAATATAAAGAGAAAACTCTCTTCTCAGGACAGAAATGTTGGCTTCAGTGAAACTCAGAAGAACGAAAGTCACTGTGTTAATCATCACCGAAGAGTTCTCCGTCCTCCATACTACAATTTAAATGGCCTCGTCAATAACGACTCGGAGCCATTTTACTACCACAGTCTTACCATAATAGCGTTGACAATGTCGTTGTTGTTGTTTTTCAGGGCGCGTACAGCCTTCGCTCGCGACACGTTGGCTTGTGACATAACGAGTTCGATGTCCTTGACCTCCACTCCGGTCTCATCCACCTATAAATGAAAATGACACGGACAAATTATTTGTTATATCTCATGTAAAAACGGTGCATCTGTTCGTTTATCGTCACTTGAATAAAAAAAACAAACGGCATCTTACCTCTTCTTCTTCGCTTTCCTCCTGTACTGTTGGCGTCTGTGTGTTTTCCTGGATGTTTGATACCGCTTCTCCCTGGACCTTGAATTTTTCTGCGGCAGCCAGCTGGGCTTGCTGGGAAAGATCTTCGATCTAGAGAACGCAAGAGATAAAATGAGAGATTAAAGACGCCGTCATTTGGCAGGAACACTTTCAGCCGAGAGCAAAGAAGCTAAGACCGGAAAGTAGGACAATCGGCTCTACAAGGGATGAAGACTAAAAAAGGTGGCTAGCGTGGATGTTGGCTACATACCTTAGCTTCACCGAAGACGATGTATGTGTCTGATGCTGGGCTCTTGTAGACGTCTGGTTTGGTGATAACAAACAAGATGTTCTTTGACTTGCGAATGGTGACCCTGGTGACCCCCGTTACCTGCCTGAGACCGAGCTTTGACATTGCCTGCAAGAAACACGAGTCATTTCACAAATGTGGCCAATTCAGACCATCACAAGGAAGGAAAAGAGCAAATGAGATGTTTGAAACACTAAGAGCCCTCAGTACCTTTCGTGCCTTCTTTTCACTGCGGCTCTGTTTGGCTTTGCTGACCGGTTCCTCGTCTATTTCGGCAGCGGCTGCAAGCTGCAAGAGACGCAAGATTCATCCATATTTTATGTCTTACAAAGTAAATGCACACCGAAGAATGAGGAGAGTTTGACGTAACGCAAGTCATTGTGTAAATGCTTTCTCTTCTCAGGACAGAAAGGGTGGCTTCAGGAGGCTCAGAAGAACGAAAGTCACTGTGTTAATCATCACTGAAGAGTAAAGGGACAAACATCTGCTCGGGTTTAGGTTCATGTCCACAGTGGACACGATGTTCAAGACCAGACTCTCACCTGAGCCTGCTGCGTCTGTGTCTGTGCAGAATCCTGTTCCTCCAAATCAGGGACCGAGTCATCGCTGTCTGACTCTGTACCGGATCCTACAAACCAAAAACATTTAGTCACAACAGGCCAACTATTACATGCATGTATATTTGAAAGTCATAAAAATATGCTGCATTAATCCTGGGGAATGAAAATTGGTTAATAGGGTTTTAAAAACAGGATTCGTCTTTACCCAGGATGATCATAAACCCACCTAACATGTTGAAAAATTTAAATAAAATGTAAAATTGCAACAACAACCGATTGCTGTTGCAAAAGGGTCGCTGTGACTTCAGCTATTTAACTTCAAACAGTAACCAACCCTCCTACCAAATACCACATTCAGACGATACTAGACATCTTTGAGAAAATAAAGAATTGTAGACGTCCTGTGATCGCACACGTAAACACGCAACATGGCAGACAGTATGCAACGCAACTGCCCGTTTCCAACAACAGAGGCCTTTGTGTCAGCAACTAAGTAGCATCTTTGAGAAATGCCAATATAACATTTTAAACAAAGCTAATGTACACTTCACAACCATTACTTTTTTAAGAGAACAGCATATCTAAGCATCCGAGCAGTTCCCAGAATGCAGAAGCGGTTGGAAAAACAGAAGGCACAAAAGAAGAGAGAAAGAAGAAAATACCCTTGTCGTTCTTGATCACAGGCGCCACCTTGACCGGGGTTTTAGCAGGTGTAGGGGCAGGTTTGGGCGACGAGATGGGTTCTGAAGGAGTCTTACCAATTACCTCACCCTCTGGTTTAACTGGGGCCGGTTTAGCAACTGCCTCGGCGAATGTGAGTTTATGGGGAACTGGGGCAGAAACAGCGGGCTCAACTGGAGTGGGTTTTAAGGGAGCAGATGAAGGCTCAGCTACTGGTTTGGCAGGCGTGGCAATCTCAGAGGGTGCCACCTTAACCTCAGCCAATTCAGCCTTGGTTACTGACTTAGCAGCCTCAACGGGAGCGGGTTTGGGCTCTGCAGCCTCAACGAGAGCAGGTTTAGCCTCAACAGCTGGCATAGCAACCTCAACTGGAGCGGGTTTAGCCTTAACAGCTGGCTCAGCAACCTCAACTGGGGCAGGTTTAGCCTCAACAGCTGGCTTAGCAACCTCAACTGGAGCGGGTTTAGCCCCAACAGCTGGCTTAGCAACCTCAACTGGAGCGGGTTTAGCCCCAACAGCTGGCTTAGCAACCTCAATGGGAGTGGGTTTAACCTCAACAGCTGGCTTAGCAACCTCAACTGGGGCAGGTTTAGCCTCAACAGCTGGCTTAGCAACCTCAATGGGAGCGAATTTAACCTCAACAGCTGGCTTAGCAGCCTCAACGGGAGCGGGTTTAGCCTCAACAGCTGGCATAGCAACCTCAACTGGAGCGGGTTTAGCCTCAACAGCTGGCATAGCAACCTCAACTGGAGCGGGTTTAGCCTCAACAGCTGGCTTAGCAACCTCAATGGGAGCGGGTTTAACCTCAACAGCTGGCATAGCAACCTCAACTGGAGCGGGTTTAGCCTCAACAGCTGGCTTAGCAACCTCAACTGGAGCGGGTTTAGCCTCAACAGCTGGCTTAGCAACCTCAACTGGAGCGGGTTTAGCCTCAACAGCTGGCTTAGCAACCTCAATGGGAGCGGGTTTAACCTCAACAGCTGGCATAGCAACCTCAATGGTAGCGGGTTTAGCCTCAACAGCTGGTTTAGCAGCCTCAATGGGAGCGGGTTTGGGCTCAGCAGCTGGCTTAGCCTCAATGGGAGCAGGTTTGGGCTCAGCAGCCTCAACGGGAGCAGGTTTGGGCTCAGCAGCTGGCTTAGCCTCAACGGGAGCGGGTTTGGGCTTAGCCACCTCAACAGGAGCAGGTTTGGGCTTAGCCACCTCAACAGGAGCAGGTTCGGCCTCAACAGATGACTTAACAGCCTCAATATGAGCCGGTTTGGGCTTAACAGCCTCAACGGGAGCCGGTTTGGGCGTAGCCATCTCAACGGGAGCCGGTTTGGGCTTAGCCACCTCAACGGGCACAGACTTGGGCTCAATATTGGTCTTGGGTTGGGTTGCTACCTTAATAACCTCTACAGACGGTGCAGGTTCTGGCATTTTAATTGGCTTCTCAGGTGGGATAAGTGGAGGGAGCTCATCATCAGCAGTTACAATAACAGGAGCAGATTTTGATGAAGCAGTCTTAAACTCGACTGATGTGGGGGGGCTGGATGCAAGAGTATCTGAAAATGAAACCGGAGCTGCTACAGCAGGCTTTGAGGTAACTTTAAAAGCAGCTGGGGCTGCAACCAGCTTTGCAGCAGCTGCAGGTTTAGCTTCAACTACAGTTTGCTTGGGGATAGCCATTACTGGTTTTTCAATTGCTGGCGCCACCTTGCACTCCACAGGGCAAGGAACAGGCACAGGCACAAACGCCTCTCCTTTCTTAGCTTTTCCTTGTTTGCCAGCCTTGACAATTTTTGGGGTGAAGCTTTTAGCCTGATTAAAAGAGCTGCCAGGCGAGGACGCTAGGGGAGACGGCACAGCTGCCAGGGGGGTAGTGGAAGAAGTGGATTTTGGTGAGGTGGGAGAGGAGGAAGAGGCAGACATAGAGGAGCGTTTTCTTCTGCCAGGGACAGCCTTTGGGGCAGAAAAGCCCTGCGCACTCTTGGCATCTTTGCCTTTGGGCTTTGCAGGGCCAGAAGCTGCCTGAGGTTTCTGGGAGGAAGCTGGGGCAGGAGGTGTAGCTGAATAGAAAAATCAATCTTTAAAAGTTTGGACGGGAGGTCGTACTCATGCGGATTAAATGATCACAAACCAAGACGCAATCTCCTTGCTTAGGGTTAGGAAAAGGACACACCTGTCTAACTTAAGAGCTTGATGCAAAACGCCACTCAAAATGCACAATCCATACTACTTACTTCCAAAAAGAAACCCACATTCTGTATTTAGTCAGGATGCAATTAAGACAAACGGGTAAATCCAATTTGCAAATCATATCACATCACCACATCATGATGATGCATAAACACACCTGCTATTGTTCCACTGAACTGATGCTTCAAGGTAAAACCGACCAACCGTTAGACAGGGAAATTAACTTTTCTTAAATAAACAGTCAAGTATTTCCTCTCAAATATGTGTGAATCAAAACGTATCACAATGGATACAAATTTAACTTCAGTAAAACAAAGCAGGTTCGGACCATGTGTTATAAAAAGACTGATATCTACACTTTTAGCATAGATATTACTTAAGATGCAGACAAAAATATTTAAATAAAAATATGTAATAAACCACCACAAAAGAAGAAAACCATAAGGAATCCGACGCATTAAACCTTTGTCCATTTGAACTTGTATCACTCATGTTACCACCTGGAAAGAAAATATGCCTAACCCGATCAAAAAAGGCTCATTGAAATGATCGCGACAAAAAAGTAGGGAGAGGGGAGTGCTTGCTTATCAGGACAAACCAACCTGACAGGTGGCAGGTGGAATGAAGTGGTCGTTCACGTTTGGAGGACTCCTTTGACTGAATGGCCTTGGGGAGAATTGTTACAGCTTCTTTCTTCTCAAGATCTTCATTCTGAGCAGCCACGTTGACGTTCACTTCAATAGGCAATACTTTATCTTCAGCTGCGTCCGGGCAAAGACTCCTCGACTCTTCTACCTCAGTCGCCGGGGCATCCGTCGCCTTCACATCTTCACCGTTCGCAATGACGTCTTCAGGAGCAGATGGTGTTGGGTCTTCAGGAGCAGATGGTGTTGGATTGTCAGGACTTTCTTCCGCCACTGCACTAGGCTCGTCCTCGGGGACTTTCGCTTCTACAGAAATCTGCTCCGTCTCTTGGCTGGCCGATTCTTCAGCAGCAGCAACGACGACGACGACAACAGTCTCCTGACTTTGTACCTCTACAGTTGGAGCAGCAGCAATGGGCTCCTCTGAGGAAACAACGGGAGTCTCGGCAGATGGCACGGGCTCTTCGGGGACTGGCAGGTCAGCCGAGGCCCCTGCTGGGTCAGCAGTCGTGGGTTGTTGTGGGTCAGGTGTTGCAGCCAATTCGGTCCCTTCAGTAAGCTCGGTCTTTTCTTCGGTCGCAGCTACGCCATTTGCTTGATCACCAGTAGCCTGAACGCTAGCTTCTTCTGGGGAGTCCACCTCTAGAGCAGGAACAGAGGTTTCTGGAGGATTCTCCAGTGGGATTGTTTTGCTCACGGGAATGGCCATCTCAGGAGGAGCAGAAGAACTCAATACTCCTACAGCTGATTAAGGAAAAGCAACAGGAGTAACAGGGGGAAGGGGCAATCACAGTAATTGTTTTGGGAGCAATTCTAATTCAACGGAAATTTTAAGAGCTTCAGGAATACACCGTGAAGTGAGAAAGAAATCGTGCTCCACATGTGGACAGAAACGATGAGTTTGTGAAAAGTTAATCGACGGGTTACTGGCTCTTGGTTTGCCAAAGTTTTTAAAAAGGTGGGGGGTGTTAGGTGCAGTTAAGAAAAAAAATAAATAACCCCACATCCCAAACCCCATGCAGCGTCCATGTGAGATAAACACCAGAAGATCAATGCACAACTTTGCATGAAAATAAGCTATGCATATATTTACTAAAGCCTTGAATTGATTAGACGGCACAGTACATGTCCATTATTGTAACGCTCCATAGCAAAGTCTACGGAGCAAATACTTAACATCCAAAATCACTTTGAAATCCATTTCAAAAAGCCTTTCAATCTAAGATGAGAGCATTGTGGTTACCAGTAATAGTGTTGCGAAAAGATGCCGGCAAAAAAAAAAAAACCACAACCCCTACGAAATAACGACCCATCGCGTGACCTTATTTTAAGCAGTGTCCTGTACTGACCATCCCAGGTTAATAAAGAAGGGCTATAAGATTATGGCCAAAATGACGATAATGACTATTTTCACTGTCATGCCGGGAGCACCATTTCTTCCCACGGGGAGAGCGGGCGGAGCAGGCAACAAGTCCACAGTCCCGGGGCGCAGCCAGGTCCTGACGAGGGGCACGGACGTCGACATCGCAGGCCATCGTGCTCATTTGATTGCGATTAATGTTAGATCAACTGTGCAGCATTGAAGTTGAAGCTGCGTCAGTGTTTTTTTTTCCTAGCCATTGTTATTTAGGACTATTGAAATGAGAAATCTGTCATCTGAAGGGCTCTGGAGTCTTTTGTCGCAATGGAGTTTGTATTTCCAAACAATAACGTGATGTTAAGTCCACACAGTCTCCAATGCGAGAACAAAAATGTATCAAAATGTTTGTGAGAATTATGCTGAAGTCTTTTTTTTTAAACCATTTAATACCTAACTTTGATGAAAAAAGGAACCATTTACAATATTCTGACTTTCAAAAGATGTCCACCATTATGACTTTAAAAAAAAAAAACATTAACTACCCTAATAATATATGTTGAGTTTATCAGAATAGCTCAAAGTAAATAGGCAACTTTTAATCTATGCAAAGTGAGTTGAAGGCATTTTTTTTTTGTGCACGGGGAAAACAAAAAAACACACAACACAACACCATGCATTGTGTGCTAAATCCAGTTGTCAGTGCAAGTCACCACACACCATTGTGAGTTTGTGTAAATATATATATAGAGGGGTCCTGGATTACTCTTATCAAACCAAGGCAAACAATATCACCACTGCCGATTCCCTCAGTGGGCAAACTTACTTGTTACAAATATCCCAACACATGGCCGGAGACAGTCAAAATAACCGTCACCTGTTACATCAGCTCAGTGTCCGGCCAGCTGAGTCAACTCCATGAACCAAATAACCGTCCATTTATTGTTTCCCCCTACTCAACAAATAACCCCTCCATAGACGGCCATTTGTTGAACATGTCACCCCCGTTGGTTGAGTTCCAGGACCCCGTTGTTTTTTTTAATTTGCATGTTACATGCACGTTGAAGGGAAGTTTTAAATATACGAACCGGTCTCCACTTGAGGCTGCAGCATCTCCTGCTCGGTAACTGGGACCGTTTCTGTGGCTTCACCAGGCATGGTTGCTAGTGAGGGAAATAAACAAGTTTATTAGCTCAAAGCTAAGATCATTGTAAACTACTAGTGATGTAAAACAAAAAATGTAGGCAAGAAAACGGATGTGACATTTAGCGGATTAGAGTAGTAAGCCCATTCAGACACACTTGCTGCTGGTTGAACAGGTGACTGAGCCCATGCTTTAGCTCCGTACTCTCTAATGGAGCAACATTTAGCTAGCGTTAGCTTCTGTTGGCTAACTGCTATCAACAGGCTTAACGAGCGGGGGAAGCTAACGACAAGTGACACAACCTACAGTTACATTTTACCGAGATGTAAAGTTGTCACACAATTAGACCCTCACACTAATTGTCTCACAGCTCACTGAGGCCCTGGACAGCCTGCTGGTAAACTGGGAAGTCATGTTCCCCCATTTTGAGCAGGTAATCAGCGGTACAACGGGGCTTATATCAGAGAGCCGAGGGACGAAAGAGGACACATATCTGTACCGGCCCGATGACACTACATTACTCTAACGTATGAAATATTAAATACAGACGGGGATATATGAAAAACGGATGGATGATGTTGGATTATCAGCGGAGACACTCACCGACTCGGGACGCTATATCCAAGATGGCTGTGAGAGAGAACTTCTGACCTCAGCTCCACGGTAATATCCGGTTTAGAGGAGCGATTTCTACTTCCGGGTTATTTAAAAGGCACAATCAGTCTTTTTTTTTTTACCATAAAAAACTTCTAATCACATCCGCATATAGTAGTATTAAAGACGTTGGCTTCTTTAAAAAAAGGCATTTTACTAAACTACAATACATTACATTTTGAGTATTTGTACTTGCCTACTTTATGCTACTTTATACTTCTTCTTCTTCTTCTAGGAATGTCAGTCAAGCCCACTGACAGCTGTTACTACCAAATAGGTGACAGTTGGTTTGAGTAAAAGCAGCAATACAACAATGTAAAAACACTTATATACATAGGGTTGGGAAGATTAGTCTATACAGTGTATCACTGGTCATAAGAAGATTTTATGTTTCATAACCTATATCTGAAAGTCACTATATTAGATAAATTGTAGTAAATTTGCTTAGTACCATTGCAGCACTAGAGGACTACATACATTAGTGGAAGTTTAAACAGAGATTCCAATTAAAAGCACATTCAGGCTGAGAATACAAGACATAATGCTTTACAATGTCCCGTTTGTGGCAAAACCTCAATAACATGAATAATATTTACAGGCTAGATACAAACAATTAACACTAGAAGCCTCGACAAAACCTGGACAACTGCAGTTAAGGAGCAAATTAATCCCACAAAACACTGGAGAACCATAACCCTAAATTATTAAAAATATATTAGAACTATAAACAGACTCCATCGCCCTCATATTTATCAGCAAGAAATGTAAGCTAATTTTTCAAATAACATAACTGCTTGCTATTCCAGATAACAAAAAGTAAATCTGCAAAAACGTCTTGTGGTCTTAATAAAAGTCACTTGAATACAAGATTTCGAAAAAATTTTAAAATACCAATTTTTATTTTCACAAATGACTGTACAATAGAAAAAGAACAGGCAAACAACATGACATTGGTATTCTTGAGTAAGGAGATAATGTGCTTATGTTTTATTTATGAATGAATTATTACAGAGTCTCTCACACGAGTGAAATTAAACACATTAGATTAAGTAATGAGGAGCTATTAACAATGTGTCTTCTGCGTCACGTCCTGACTGTTGATCCGGTTCAGAAGTCTTTCTGAAGATCTAAAAAGAATAAAAGAAAAAAAACGCATCACATGAAAGAACTCCTTAAACGTCGCTCCGCCCTCATTTCATCCACTGCGAATAATACGGACCACTTTTTTTGAGAAGTTCTCCTTTCCACGAGCGAGCCAACCCGTCCAGGAACTGATCAAAGTATTTCACATACTTCGCCAGGCTGGTTCGTTTGTAATCTGTCAAGAGAAGAACAATCGGTGAGCTTCAGAATAAACTAAGACTAAAGAAGATTATAATAAAACAGGAATGTGATGAGTCCTATCCTCTCTTACTACTGGAAGAGAGGCACATGAGGCTGCAGTGTATTTTCATACTGAATTAAGGTTCGTCGCGTCACAGTTGACGGACCACATTTGCCTCATTTTGAGACGAAAAAATTAAATGGCCAGATTACCTCGTGTTGACCCATTTATGTGATACGATGAGCCTGAAATGTAGCTTTCAGAATCTCACCTCTGATCTTTCGTCTCTCAGCTGCGTCCTTCTCGTTTTCCTTCTCCTTGGCGTCCTCGGACTTCTCTTCGTCTTCGCCTGTCCTGGGTCGATCCAGCTCCTCGCAGATCTGACTGAAATCAAAAATAAACAATAAAAGTAACAGCATCATCTCTGACAAACATCAAAGAACGCTGCACGCAGCAGAGCACGAGAGAGCATTCGATTATCGCTCACCTGATTGTGGGCACAGCAAAAGGATCAAACGTCTCTAATTCTTTGAGGTCCATGGGAACAGAAATGCGCCCTGGCCAGAGTTCAAAAAGAGAGAAGCCACAGTGAGACCGTCTGTGGGGTATCCACCACGCCATCTTCATCAAAGTCCCGTTAGATCTACGCTCACCTGTTTTGGGGTGGACACTGAAGGGGCTCTTCAGCAAATGGTTCACTCCTTTACTGACGTTCACGTCGAGCCGCGGGTAACAGTACTGCAGCATGATTTCTTTCTCAAAGTGTTGGCTCTTTTTGGAAGTGCCCTGGGGGAAGAGAGATTACATTGTTGTGCCCGTGTTCATTATAAGCCGTCTAGCTGTAATATATCAAAATAAAATTCGGGGTTAAAACAACTGTCATCATGCGATATGAGCAGAACTACCAACCTGTTTCTTTTTGGCTTGATCCTTCACCAGCTTCCAACGGTTCTCTGGTTTCTTCTCGTTTTGGAAGTCCTGCTGTAATTCTTTTCTTACATGTAAAAAGCTGGAGTTAAGGTCGAGTCCAGTTAGTTTCACGAAGGTTTTAAGCAAACAGAGAAAGAGATCACGCTCTCTTATTTCAGAATCACATTTCAGAGAAAGAAAACTTTTTTTTTCTTCCCCTCTCTCCACCCTTTAGCTAAAAAAAGGATATCTTCAGGCGTGAGCGCCAACACTTTGTCTACAGATTCCTTGCGGCCGAGTATGTCCTGTTCCTGTAGTGCGTACCGGGGGAAGTATCGCTCCACCAACGCCAGAGACTCCCTGTGGAGATCACAGGTACAAGACTCTCAAACCTTCGACGCTGCAGGATTCTGTCAGAGGCAGCAACCTCAATGACAGTCGTCACATTTAGAGACAAACGGAACAAACTCTGCTACAGCTTCAAAAAGAACCGTCACTCCGAGAAGGATCGGATTCTTACCTGATGAAAGGGTGAATTGGATCTGTGAGGACAACTTTCTTCACCGTCTCGTCACCTCCCTGAAAAAACAGCAGTGGATAGAACATTCACAAAAGATGAACTCATCGGTTATGTGAAGAAAAGAAAAACAAAATATCCGACACATCTAGTCAGAGAAAAAGCAGTTTATCTGAAATAAGACCAATGTATAGGTTGGGCACTGTTTACCTGAGAGAAACACACTGATACACACAATGCTGAATGCAAAACTCTGCTGCTAATAACTAGATCTGTTCTAATCATCTTTATAAAAACAAATTTAAATACTGTTACCTTAACCAGGCTAAGGTATTCTGCAACTGCAGAGCGCGCTGCTACAGAGAGCTTCCTGGCAGCTTCGTCACACACCCAGCAATGCACTCCTCTTCTGCCAGAATAAACCCACAGCAGCTGCTGGAAACCAAAGTCATCTAGAAAATAGAAACATTTGAAATGTGTTTTGATGATAATTCGGCAGAAGATCCAGGATAACGTGCCACGAGATCGACGGCAAACAAACCTCGAAGAGCTCTGTCTAGGATGCGGATGGCGATGGTCATCAGGATCCAGCACTTGCAGCAAATGTCTGCAGCACTAAAAAAAAAAAAAAAAAAAGAGAGAGAGATTATGTTAGATCAGTGATGTCACTGTCAAGACATGCTGAATTTAACAAGATAAACCACGTGATCAATTCACCTGCAGCAGCTTCTGACATCATCATAATCCGTCATATCGATGTCAAACACCAGCTCCTTCTCCAGGGCGTGGAAGGTTCCTGACTTCACCGTGTTGTGTTGATTGGGCTGTAAGTGACAAACAGATGTTTCCATGATCTCTCTCTCTCTCACACTCTCACACTCACTCACTCACTCACTCACTCACACACTAACGTCTCACCCTGTGACTGTAAATGGCTCCGATGTCAATCTTGTACGGGTTCATCTTCTGCATTTCCTTCTCCAGCTCGGTCTGCGTGCTGAACGACTGGTAGCGGACATAGATGTCATCTTTGAGTGTGAAGGAGAACTCTCGATTCTGAAAGTAGTTCTTCTGCACTGAGAGTGTAGAAGAAAACACACACACACACACACACACACACACACACACACACACACGTGAAATGAAACATTAAAGTATGGTTTACATTTTATACCATCAAGTCTTTGCAAGTGCTTTCATCATTTCAAGTGTTGTTAAAAATAAATTAAAAATAATACATATATGTATACACACATATATATGTCTCTCACACACACACACACACACACACACACACACACACAAATATATATATATGAGTCCCCTAATATTAGTAAAAGTACACTAACAGTAATAGAGGACACCATGTTGAACAAGACAGACAGCAAAGTACACAAAGTCACTAACATATGCAGCCAGCTATATCACAGATAACAAAACACTGGTTAACGCTGCAGTCATTTAACTAATACTAGTTTAGCTAGCTTAACCAGGATACTCACCTCCTCCATAGTTCAGCCAGCGGTAATACTGGGAGAAGGGGAACAGCCGTCGGTAGTACAGCGGCAATAAGTCCGGTAAACAGGCCGAGTCGTAATTCGGAGATGACATTATCTGACAATATAGCACCGTTAAGTACGTTAAACTGCCAACAACAAGCTAGCTTTCTACCGCTACACGCTGTCAGTTCTGTGTGTTGTTTGACGTAGAGTGTCGCGCGGGAAAACTCTCAAGCCGAGGAGAGAGAACCAATGAAAACGAGGATGAGCCCGTGACGTCATCCAATACGAGGAACAGTTTTTTTATGTTCGTGATCGATATTTTCTCCAATTAGCTTCTCTGTTGGATCAGCCAGCAAGGAAAGGTAAAGACAATTAGTTACGAGGTAGTTAAACGTGAGTGATTGCTGCGCTCCACTCTATAAAGACGTTAGTTGACGTTCACCGATAACCGGAAGTGCAGCCGGAAGTGTTGAACACTGGTGAGAGGATCATGGGACGTGTAGTCATTTGACTCTGTTTCGACGCAATTAAATTAATGCAACAAATACAAATAAATGGGAGAAAAAATAACGTTAGAGAGAGATAAATATAGAGAAAATTAAGAAAAATGGGGAGGACAAGTTCCATGTTTTTGTGTTAAAAAAAATACATCCATATTTAAATCATTTTACTCATTGATCTGCTGTGAATTTGGGGGAAACTTTCAAAACTCTAGCTTTATGTTGTAAATGCAGGGTTCCTGACATCTGCTAAATACTGGCAGCACCTCAGATCTTTCTTATTATTATAATCACTCCAGCAACAACAGCACAAATACTGGATCCTATTAAATGTGTTGTCATTTCATGGCTTTGTTGGGACTGTAATTTACTTCATTCACCTTTAGAGGGCAGCATAGTGTCATTAGGATATTTACAGAGTTGCCACACTGAGTCCTGTTGCAGGGAAGAATGTGATGGTAATTTCCATCATGTCAGATAAATGGTACTTAAACAAATACAGTGAAAATAAAAAATGAATGAATGTTACACAGATACCACAGGAAAGCGGTGAAAAGACAAAAAGGACACCTCCCTGGTTTTAGAGATGACCTGGGATGAAGCTCCAGATGTGCTGACGTTTTCACACAACTGTCTTCTATTGTTTCCTTTTGGCTAAATTTACCTAATTTATGCCATTCCCTCTCCATTCAGATACACTTGTATGCAATGCACAACGACACCCTTTGCTCTGACATTTGAAAAGGGCACTTTGGCAGTAGTGGTGCTCCTTTTTGTCCTACCCACTATAGTCACACCGTCTAGTGGCAACACTGATTGCTTAATAATGATGTGTCTTTTTTTTTTACTTCTGTGTTTCCAACCAGAGTATCGAACTCCATCTGACTGAAGTGGCGCTGTTCACACTGAAGGTTGAGGGCTGAGCAGCGATAAGAGCTCTTGTCAGTTATTGTACTTCTGATTTAAAATAGCAGTCTGTGCCGTGTCTGTACATTGAATGTGAGTTGTTTTCTCATTGTGTTCACTCTCTCTCATCTACTATCTTGTCCATTGTTGTCATTAAATCCTCTGTCTATAAATGAATTCCACGGCTCTGTCACATCACACAAATGGACATTTTAAAAATGACAAGACATTTCGCAAATAAACCTTTTTCTATCTTCTATTTTCTACATCTTAACTTGCAGCATGTGGAATATAAGTATGCAGCTTTTAAGAAACGAAAAAAAATCTCTATTAATGTTAGAAATCCTATTATTTTTCTATAGCACAACTGACGAACCTGGACACTTCCATTCTTCTGACTCCAGTTAATCCATTCACTTGTTTCACTGTTGTCAGACAGGATGCTGACGGTGAGTACTATCTTTCCAATTACCCAACTGTTAGTATAATATACTACATGTGAAATACCTGTTCTTGAAGGTTAACAAACTACTTTCCCCTCTGCAGCGTCGCTGAACTGTGCCGTGTTCAAGAGCAATTAATGGAGAAGCATGCCAACACATTTCCACTTGATGATTGCACTTGTGTTTATGGTAATATTCTTTAATCATACCCTGATTTACATAATGAAAAAGCTCTCAACCACGTCTTTCTTGAATTATGCAAATTATTTCGCCGCAAGCCAAAGGGGATGTGGTTAGACCTTTCTTTGAAATTATCTGAAATGGATTTGGGATTAACACTGACTCTCTCTCTAGCCGCAGTACCACTGTTTGCAATTTTGGTGCAAATTAATGCACATGGCGTGCAGCAAAGTAGCTCCTAACCTAAAATACTGTTGTACTTGAGCTTTCCTGTGGTATAACAGATACTGCTTACAAACATCCACTGACACACACACACACACACACACACACACACACACACACACACACACACACACTAAATGTCAGTTAGGTAAGGTGAAACACGGGGTGAAAATGTAACTTTCAGCAGCGTCTATGATAGATGTAGGTCAGACAGTCCTCAGGTGTCCATGGAGCATTGTAGGCCGGCACTACAGGTCACCATGTTTACAGGAGGAGTTTGAGGATGATATCAAAGTCACTGCATTTCCAGACTGCCAAAGTGTGCCACCATCTCAGAGCGTCGTCGTCTTTAATCAAGAAACCACTTTGGGGATACATAGGTCAGTAAAAAATAGCGAGATGAAAAGATTGCTACTTTTCTTATGGTTGTGCATTAACAGAGATGTAGCCGGGTGGCGATTAGCTTAACTTAACAACAAGACAGGAAGGGGAGGAACCAGCAAGCACGGCTCACTCCAACGACCTGAAACATGCCTGGCAGCACTTCTTGTTCGATCCCTACATGATGTAAGAAGTCCACAGCCATGTTAGTTTAGCGTGTCACCACGCTAACATTTTCTCATTAGCACGAAACACAGAATGCAGCTGAGGCTCATGGGAACGTCGTTAGTTTTGCTGGTATTTAGACATAAACCAATACATATTTTCCTCTGGGGGACAATAATGTTTTGTACTAAATTTCACGCCAATACATCCAACAGCTGTTGAGATATTTCAGTCTGGACCAAAGCAGGTTTAAAGTGCTATAACTCTCTGCAAGAAGGTTAATATTTCCCAAAATATGGAACTTTAAACTCACTCCCTCTCGTCTACCCCTATGTAAATAATGTACAAAGTTTAAAAGGGGGATTCCTCTGCAAACACAGAGGTAAGCATGTAACACATTTAAGCCCGTTTACATGCAGTTTGTAACTCTTTAGAACCGCTAAAAGGGAGAAATGGAGCATTAGGAAGTGAAGCATTAAGTGCCAGTAGGCGTTTGTATGTTATTAGCGTGTGCTGTACATGAATGTGAAGATAGACATTTCAATGAAGCATGACATAGAGGGCCATCTATTTACCTTGCTTCTCTCTGCACCAGGTGGCAGGTGCAATTCATGTCCCCATGCAGAGTCCCACGCTGTACATTAATGGCATCAAAGAGGGCCTCGACGACGGTTGCTTTGCCATTTATCTTCTGCACAGCCACGCTCCACTTCCTCTCCAAATGGCCGACACTCTCCCGATTCTCCGTTATACTTCGGATTGATGGAGCCATCTGTCATCGGATGCGTGCAGCCACTCATATGTTTCATGTGAAAATAATTGCATGCGTCCTCACATGGCTGTATATCTCACTGTAGGTCTGAAGGACAAGAAAACACATCAAAACGGTCATACTTAGACATTTATAGCAAATTCTCATTAGCTGGATTTCTGCGTGAGATCCTCCCACTAACCAGATTTAAATATATCTCAGTGAGTACATGTTTCTGTTGCAGCTGTGAACAAAGTTAGATTTTGGGTCTATAACCATGAGACTCATCAGGTTTTCCACAGAGAGGACATGAGAAGACAAAAAAAAAAATCCCCTCTAACTTGAGTTTTCACACTTTAAGTAAAATGTAAAAAGAACAATAAATCCTTCTGAAATGTAGTGGAGTCAAAGTATGAAGTAGCATAAAATGCCACCGCGTCTTCTCGTTTCAATAGACTACAATCAACTCTGCACATTTACTCAAGTACTAAAACACAATTTTGACACATTCTTGTACTTGTCCGTTACATTTCAGAAGGGAATATTGTTCTTTTTTCATATGATATGAAGTACTACCCAGTAGTATACAAAGTATCACACAGTTGGCTCCACATTGACAAACATTGAAATGCTCTCACATGTATTTGTTAGCGAACACAGAATAATATAATAATGATATTGCACTTGTGCATTATGAGTATTTTTTTTACTTTTGATACTTTAAAAGAGCCTACATTTAGCTAAAATCACTTCTTTACCTTTACTTAAACATTCAGGTCTTTCACTTGTAATGCAGTATTTTTAAACTACCATTGATAGAAAGTTTTTCTATACTCAAGTACCTACTTAAGTACAATTTTAGAGGTACTTGTACTTTACTTGAGTAATCAAATTGTAAGTTACTTTCTACTTCTACTCCACTACATCAGAGGGAAACGTTGTACTCTTTAATCCACATTAATTGGATACATTTAGTCACAGATTCATATTATTAATACAGAATATTATCATCAAATAGAACAAGATATATCATTATTACATTCATTAATTATTAATCCTGATAATAATGATAATGGTCCATTCTACATAATGATGCTAATACTGATGTACTTTTACTGAAGTAAATGTTTGAATGCAGGACTTTTTCTCGAGTATTTCCACTGCGTGGTATTACTACTTCAGGCTCTGAGTACTTCTTCAACTACTCTCTAGTAGTACACAGATGAGAGGTCTTGCTCGGTGTGTGTGTGTGTGTGTGTGTGTGTGTGTGTGTGTGTGTGTGTGTGTGTGTGTGTGTGTTTAGGGGGTGCGTTGAGGGGACATCAGTATTTCTTAAATCCCGGCTGTGGCCCTGCAGTTCACCATCCACCATTACCACCACACAGCAAGACGAGAGACCTCGTGCGCTGCCCTCCTCCACCTCCTCCACCTCCTCCTCCTCCTCCACCTCCTCCTCCGGCTCGCGCACAGCGCAGCGCTCATTGGATGGCGCGACAATATAAAGTTCCGCAGTGATTCCCTCACTGACTGCTGCTCTGCCTCACTCACTGACCGAGGAAGAAGACGAGCAGGAACCGAGAGGATTTACAAATAAAACTTTACCGTCATTATTCCCACTCGTGTTTCTTTTTCATAGTCTGCCGGTTTGACTCGATCCCGCATCATGAAGGAAAGAAGACTCGCGCAGCCGTTCGTCGCGAGGTGTAAACTCGTGCTGGTCGGGGACGTCCAATGCGGTAAAACAGCGATGTTACAGGTTTTGGCCAAGGACTGCTATCCAGAGGTACGACGCGTCTTTTAACACCGTGCGCGGTGATCTGTTGACTGTTCTGATAATATATGAATGATATTAATTACAGGTTATGATTGTGCGATGCATCCCCCCGCGAGGAGGAATACATGTTACTTTATCACTCCCTCTGGGAGCAGAAGAGAAGAGTTTTCTTTCTCTTTGTGTTTCTGATTGTGTCAGAGACATAGAACAACACCAGTAGTACTTCATTTAAATATACACTTAAATATATATCTTATTCTTCTTATCATTAGTTTTTATTATCAGTCAAACCACTGTCACTTTACCTTTTATTAATCTAATTTTCACCTTCTAATTTTAGTTTTGTGTACCTCTTACTGTTTATTTTTTACATTCTCTATTTATTTGTATTTTTTTTACTGATGTCTGTCTCTGTGCTGCTGCAACAACCCCCCCCCCCCCCCCCCCCCCCCCCCCCTCTGTGGATCAATGCCGGCTTATCTTATCCCATGGTGGTGCCACACAGTGTGTAGTATTACAGATTGTCACACATGTAGTAAAAAAGCATATTTGAGGCTATATTTTCCAAAGGTTTTAGTACTTCAGACGGGGCTTCATAAGGTCCTCTCAGGTTGGGCTTCATAGGCCGTACCATCATTGACATACAGTTAATATGTTCGAGCGCTGCTGCATTGATTAAAAAGAAACTGACGATCCTGCACAAATATTAACATATGCTTGTCTTTTATTTAAAATAACAACATATTAAATGCATTTGTGGACTCCCTGGTGACTTGATCTGCTCTTGTTTTTTTGTCATTTTATATTCTAAATGATGAATTAGTTAAAATATAATATATAATTTGCGATTTAAAACCTTCTCTCTTCCTTGTCCACGTGCAGACTTACGTCCCCACTGTGTTCGAGAACTACACGGCCTGTCTGGAGCTTGAAGACCAGCGTGTGGAGCTCAGCCTCTGGGACACATCAGGTGAGGATTAAGCTCAGATTTCTGTGTTTTTGTAATAAAGAAGAGAACAGAACTGTGATCACCTGCCCCCCCCCCCCCCCCCCCCCCCCTCTCTCTCTGTGACTCACTGCCAAGTTAACATTCTCCCCAAGCTTCCCTGTTGGTTGAGCGATGAGTACAGAAGTCAGGTTTCAGGGCTGGTTTGTGGAACTTGTTTGCCCTCCCTGGAGTCGGGTAACGACCGTAAACGAAGCTCCATCTCTCTCATTGTCTTGCTGACGGTGGTGCTGGCGTTGACCCAGACGTCACTATCTGCCCGTCCTGTTTTGATGCAGTTAAGCAGCTTTTTTTTTTTTTTTTACTCGTGTGAAATCTGTTGAGAGATCTTCATTGGTGGATTGGTGCCGGCAAGGAACAACAGGCCTGAGCAGCAAGACGCGAGTGGGACCATAAATCCACAGTTTAGCATGAAAACAAACCCAAAAGAGACAATCGAAGACAGACTAGAATACAACCGAGCTATTCCCGGGAATATTAAATCCCTAAAGCCTCCAAGTTTGGCTGCTTTAATCCTAAACGTTTCATTTCAGTCTCATCTGTGAGATTAAATTTAAATTTTACAGCGTTATTGTAGCTCTGAGCAGTTTATTATCATTGGTGAATACTGGAGTGAGGAGCTTTTCTCATTGATTGTATTTAGATCGTTCTACTGTATGTTTAAAGGTCACCATGTCACCGCAAATGAACCTTACCGACATGACCCACTGAACATTTTCACATAAGAGGGGAGGAGCGACGCTAATCTCTGACCTGTGTGAATTAGGGCTGCAGGTGACAATTGTTTCCATCGTCCATTAATCCGCAGTTTGTTTTCTAGATGATTATGAAACATGTCTTGTCTTTAGTTGCCCAGAGGACGAGGCGGCGTCTTCAGACGTCTTGTCTTATTTCACCAACAGTTGAAAACCCAAAGATATCGGTTTACACTGAAAAATAAAACAGAAAAGCCTCAAACCCTCACATGTAAGGAGCTGGAGTCATTCTAGTTCTTAGTGTTTCTGCTTGAAAAGTCAAATTTAAAACCATAACTTGGTTGCCGATTAATTTTCTCTCTATTAACTAATTGATTAATCAGCTAATCGTTGCAGCTCCACTTTATTTATTTATAACCTCTGTTGTGAAATATGTATGTGAAGTTTAATCAAATCAACTTCCTTGGATGTAATCTCTGACTCTCTTTTGTGATATTTGATAACTTGACTTCTTCCTCATAGAGGCGTTATGAGAACAGCGACTATCATTCATATCAAGTCATTTTTCAAGGAAAAACAAACTAAATATTTCTTGGATTTGCCTTCTTTAATTTGGGATATCTTTGAGTTTGGGACTGTCGGTAGATATGGAAGGAATTTGAAATAATAATCAGCATTTATTTTTTTTTACAATATTTGGACATTTTATAGACAAAAAGATCAATCAGTGAATCAGGAAAACACTCTGCTACTACCTTAGCTACAGCCCTCATGCATACAGTTCAGAGAACCATTAATTGTCCTTCTGACATTATGACCGTGAACATATAGAAACATCATGTAAATGGCATCGATAATAAACCCGATCACGTATAGATTCATTTCATAACGGTATTGGCGGAGGCATTGAGCTCAGAGGAAGTTGAGCAGTGCCAGTTGGCCTGCAGAGGGGTTGTTTCACGGGGGAGAGGGGGAATGCCTCGTCCATGCAGGGGGTGGAAGCGTGCGTGAATGTGTGTGTGTGTGTGTGTGTGTGTGTGTGTGTGTGTGTGTGTGTGTGTGTGTGTGCGTCCTGTCTTACTATGTGTGTGTGTGTGTGTGTGTGGCTTACGGTCGCTGTGAACAGAAGGCACAAGTGAGAGAGAGTGAGAGTGAGAGAGAGTGAGAGAGAGAGAGAGAGAGAGAGAGAGAGAGAGAGAGAGAGAGAGAGAGAGAGATATGCATGACCTCCTCTCTGCCTTATGGTGTGCACCGCCTAAAAAAAGGTCTTATGTAAGTGAAAGCAGCACTGAGCTGATGTAGGTTTGTGTGTTCGTCTCCCACGGAGGAAAAACTTTCTGGACAGTCGCCCTTTCTTGGGGAAACATTGCATAAGACCTATTTACTTTTGCAACACACACACACACAAACACACACAGTTCCCGTCACTCTTCATGTACGTTTCTTTCCATTCTCCATTTTTATTATCTTTATTTATAACGTTTAGGGCTGCGAGGTACTTCTTTTATCAGCGATTCGTTTGAATTTAGTTTTTTCAATCAAAGTTGACATTTGCACATGTCTTGTTTCAGTCTAAAACCAAAAAGATATTCACTTTACCTTCTCTTAAGATAAAGAAAAGCAGCAAATCCTAATGCAGAAGCTGAAACTAGAGAATATTTGGCAAACCATTGTCAGTTAGTTGATGATGGACTCATCCTGTCAGCTCTCATAAGTGTTTTATTCTCTTAAAAGATGATCTTTCACATACTAAACAGATGTGAGAAGTGCAGCTCTACGTTTACCGCACGACTCAGGAGCTCATCTTATCTTTCACAGAGACACACAGTCTCGTCTCACACGTCGCTCTTTTGGTATGAAATCCATTCGCTTTCTTTCTTTGAGAGCAGCGGGGGGGGGGGGGTTTCTTTGCATCAGCTAATGTTTGCCTAAACTGAAAGGCTTGTTGGTGTTTGGCTGTGTGTGTGTGTGTGTGTGTGTGTGTGTGTGTGTCCAGGCAGGGGGCTGCCAATGTGTGGGAGGTGGTAGGTGCTCGAAGTTGTGTCCTCTTTAGATCTCGCTGCCTCTTCTTTCTCAAGCCTTACATCACCCTGGATAGTTATGTGACGGCTGCTTTTGATTCCCTCTAAAAAAGAAGAAGAAGAAGAAGAAGAAGAGATGTTATTGATAGATAGTTGTGTAAGATGTCCTACATAACGGATTTAAGTCAAATATTCGGACAGACTGAGTGAACCAGAGGTTGTTAAAATATTGTAAAAAGATATTTTCATCAACGCCTCAGGAGAGAATTCCTCAAGACAACAGGATGGTTGGTTTAGTTTGGGAGGAAGCTTATTAGAAGTATCTATTCCTGATATAATTATATCCTCTTTTATTTTGCAAAGGAAGGCTCCTGGTGCACATTTGGCCCCTGAGGACCGGAGGAGGAAATTAAATCTCGGTGTTCGGTGTGCGGGGAGCGATTAGGTGGCAGAGGGAAGACAATAGAGAGCGGACATCCTGTCAGCTCTGCTTTTAGCGCGGGGGCCTTCCTGAGAGCTAAAGGAAAAGGTCCACTTATAGCCCAGCTGTTTACGGAAAGACAAGGAAGATCATGTTTCCTGCACACCGAAAAAAATCTCATAACTGCGGTGTCGTATTTATGAGGGGTAGGCTGTCAGTGAGGCGATGAGTGGTGTGTGTCATTGTGAGGATTGCTTTATTGGCGTCAGTGTTATTAAAAGTCCCGTCTGGTTAATTAAAGGAGCCGTTGGCCGTAGTGTCAGAAATCATGTCTGAGAAATGCATTTTCTGTTTTTTGCATGCGAGTAATTTTCCTTTGTGTTTTGGTGTAAAACTGAAACAATGATAGAGAGTAAATATAAGTTCAGAATAAGAAATAGAGCTGATGTATATTACAATGTTGCAACATTAATTACTTTTTTTGCGTGTCTCTTATTCGTGTGACTGCTGCAATCTGAGTCACACATACACAATGGTGACTTTTCACGGTTTGTACACCCAAAAAACAAAACACAAGACATCATTTTCGGCGACTGTCCAACCCTAGACTCAGGCTAGCTGTTTCCCCCCGTTTCCAGTCTTTGTGCTAAGCTAATCGGCCGCTTTGCCATTTCTTCGTATTCAAACGCTCCACTTAAAAGCAAAATAAGATGTCAAACTTCTGCTTTAAAACACTTTTCAATTACCTAACTATTGATATTATATATAGATGTTTTTGTTTTTGTTTTACATAATTATTAAAATTGCCTTCAACATGGTGTCTGTATTTCGGCACTTTGTCCAAGCTAAAAATACTGAAAAGTTGATCCTACAGTGTGATGATGATTTAGTTTCACAGGACATCTGGTAGGTTTGTTTTTTCTTCTTCTTTAAAGTCAAACCAGAGTTTTTCAAGTAAAGTTAGCGATTGACCAATAATGGGAAGACGTGATTGGATACGACTGTGACTCAGCGAGTCTACTTTGTTGGAAACATTCCTGTCGGTGGGAAGGCGTCAGTGAAATGATTTGCTCTCTTATCAGTTTGGCAGGGCTGTGTGTGACTGTTTGTGTTTGTACTGTGTGAAAGTGTGGAGGATGATTATGATAGAACATTATAATAGTGTCAACTGGATTCAGCCCTTAAAAAAAAAAAATACAGATTTAGTTGATATTTGTGCACGCTGACGAAGGGAAAACTTGACTTGAAAGAATGTTGTTTTGAATTAAGACATTCCTGACTTTGTCCCTCCAGGTTCTCCATACTACGACAACGTCAGACCCCTCTGCTACAGCGACTCAGACGCCGTGCTCTTATGCTTCGACATCAGCCGACCGGACACAGTCGACAGTGCGCTGAAGAAGGTATTCATGTTGTGAACGTGACGGACGGACACCGCAGTCCTCCAACTTCTTACTTGTGTTCAGTCTTCTATCTGTCGCTGTCCTGTACAACATTTCTCTCTCTACTGCTTGCAGTGGAAAGCAGAGATCCAGGACTTCTGTCCCAGCACGCGGATCCTGCTAATAGGCTGCAAGACGGACCTGCGCACAGACGTGTGCACTCGCATGGAGCTGTCCAATCAGAAGCAGACTCCCGTCTCCCACGAACAGGTTCGTTTCCCGTGACTCTTTCGTCCTCTCGGGTTTTTCCCGTCTCCCGTCTGGACCGGGCCGTCGTTTTTCAATCCGCCGGGGCTCAACTTGCATGTTTCCTCCACGCTGCAGGGCTCGTCCTTGGCCAAGCAGCTCGGAGCGGAGGCTTACCTGGAGTGCTCGGCCTTCACGTCGGAGAAGAGCATCCACAGTGTTTTCCGTACCGCGGCTCTGGCCTGCATGAACAAACTCCAGCCCGCCAATAAACCCAGCCCCGTCCGCCGCCTCTCCAAGAGACTCCTGCACCTGCCCAGCAAGACGGAGCTGCTCTCCTCCACCTTCAGCAAGGACAAGTCCAAGAGCTGCGCCATCATGTGAATACTGCTGAGATCATGCTGGGGAATGGGGGTGTGTGTGTGTGTGTGTGTGTGTGTGTGTGTGGGGGGGGGGGGGCAAGGACAAGCAGGTGGTTCAGCATGGGGCCCAAGGGTATGCAAGGGAAAGAGAGCAACAGTTTCCACAGAGCATCTCTCTCCTTTGCAGCATCCTCCCCAAACTCCCCGACAACCACTTCAAAAAAAAAAAAAAAAAAGGTTTGCTCCACTCTCTATATTCAACTCTGACACTGGACTTTCTGATCATGACACATCACCAGCACACGGTGCAGAGACAGAGTGGGGGAACATGTTTCTGATCTATTAAATAAATACAACCTGTACAAAGAGAGCGGTCGGATTCCTCACACGAGAGCTTAAATAAGATCAGTGCCTCCTCTTTTCCAAGTGGTTGTAAACACCGCCTTTGACTGCATTACCCCGACGGGAGTCATTTTGAAATTCTGATCGCGGTGCCCTTTCCCATCCATCTCTTCTTTTTTTTTTTTTCTTTCTGAATGTCTCTTTAAGGTCATGAATGACGAGATGAAAAGTATAATCTGACAGTTACAGGAAGTGGTTTCTATAGAAATGCGGCACGGGGAATTTAAAACAGCAGTCCTTGAAGTAATTACAACCCCCCCCCCCCCCCCCCCCTCGACCCCGTTCATTTGGAAATTAGAGCTGACAGTGGAGAAAAAAAAAGGGGGAGGGGGGGGGAGAGAGAAGGGAGGGATTTGGCAAAAGCAGAGCGTTCATTTGCAAAGGCAGTCGGGGGACAAACCGAGAGCCCATCTGAAGGAGCGCAGTGTGACTCAGCACTCACACGAGCTGCCAAACAGTCCAGGGGTGGACATGCTGTGACGGAGCAAACAACAAACTCGCGGGCCACGTAAAGACCGTCCAAGCATGTTTTTTTTCTCAGATCCCATCACCTCAGCAGTCTTATTTGTTCAATGGTAGTAATCATAAGGCTTCATTCTCGGGGCGGTCCATTAACGATGCATCGTCTCACTGTTCCCTGGTACTTAAAAGAGCTGCCAGCTTTTCTTTTCTCGGTCTTTAAAAGATAAACCATAAAAGATTTTCGTTTTAGACAAACACAACTGTTTTTCTACCAAAAGGAGTCTTAGAAATCTTTTTTAATGATCCTGTGCCTCATGGATATTAAAAAAAAAAAAAAAAAAAAAGTCCTCAAATTTGAGCTTTGGACTGTAAACGTGTAATAGATTGATGCAGGACAACGGTTCCCTCGACAATGTTTCTTTTTTTTTTGTGGGAACAAAAGCTGATGATACCGACGCCTTTGTTCTTTATAAATGATCACCACTTGTTTGATTTTAGAAGTGTAAATGCAACCGAATCAAAACGTTTTACTGTACACCACGGTCACGTGACGTCACCGCCACTAAAGCTTCCGACTTGTAATTTTATTTGGCTTAAGTGACCGGATCTAGCTAGTGGTGGGTGTCTCAAAATCTAAACCAACAAGTTGACAAGTTTGTGTCTCAAGAGGATAAGCACAAGGATAGCCAACAACATATAGCCACGCCCTTTTTAATTCAACATTTTGGGATGATATACGAAATCTCTTTAAGCTCGTGTTATCCACAGACCTCTTTTCAGGCATCCAACCAAAAACCCATTAAAAAAAACAAAGAAAACATTGACTTCAAGACGAGGGAACCTCTTTTTTTTCCCCGTGTTTTAGGACTCGCTCCTGCAGCACTCTATGCGGGCCGTCAAACAAGCTCGGGTGCTGAATATTGTTCACGGTTATCCGAGATGCACCTGCTGCCATTTCCCAGCCTGGACGGCTGCATTCACGCTAAATGTCCCTGAGATGATGGCCGGGAAGGTTGAATTGAGTCACGCGAACAGGCTGGTCCTGTCTGGAGTCTGTCCCCTTTCTCATTCATCTAAGTTTTCAACTTCCCTGAAAAGCATCTTGACTTTTTTTTCCATTTATGAAATAACTTTTTCTTCTGGGTATTTATAATGCTTGTTGCTGTCTTTGGTGTCTGTTTGTCTGTTTGTTTGTTGTATTCACTTGAGTCTTCTGGCATTAGCGTCTGTTGACAGCTCAGCTAATGGAGGACTTCATGATTTGTAGGTCTGCGCCGAGAAGCCCGGAGTTCTCTGGATGTACAGAACACTGGAATTTTTACGTGTTGCCTGGCAACCTGAGTGAGCGGGGGGGGGGGGGGGGGGGGGCATGAGCGGGGTTTCCTCACATAGAGAGAGAGGGAGGGAGGGATGATGAGGGTGCCTCACCTTTTATTTGTAGCATTAGACAGAAGACCACTGCGAAGGTGACAGCTGGACATGTTCAGGGCCTGCTCGTGGTCTCCACACGGTCCTAAAGACCCCATGCTGGTAGCAGCCACGAGTGGGTTTGTTGGAAGCAGCATGCCGTCTGAAACACGTCTCTGTAGCTCTGCTTCAGTCGTTATGTCAAACAAGCTCCGTTTGGTTCAGATACACGCAGCCCGTCATTTTCACTTTTTCTTGCTCGTCTTTGGACAGACGGACTCGTTTCGTTGTACATATCCGTCCTTCCTCAAACTGTTTATTTAGACGTCCCTGAAAAGAATGTTAATGAAGCGAAAACAAAATGTTTGTGTCAAGTTGCCTGTTACGGCTTTAAGTTATTGACTGAATTCTGTATTTGTTATTGTTATACGCTACTTTCTTTAACTCTTTATTTAAATAAATATGTCTGAAGTTCATTTGCAAGTGTTTATTTCTGTGTTAAACCCATTATGGACGGACCGTAGACCTTTTATGGACTGATCCCTGTTCATGAAGAAAAGCAACTTTAGAACTTGTCTTTGTTAAATACTTTGGTAGTGTGTAGTATATGTTGCATCACAAGCTATAACCTCCAAAACAGAGATTTTTAGGACAGCAAATTACATATAAAACTATATTAACTATGTCTACACTTCATTTACAAGTCAGTGTTTAACAGTGACATTAATAGACCTTTAATGGAGATCAAACATTTGGGATGATAAATGTATCTGTACCCTTAAAATGTTAATTTACGTCAGTTATTTGTGTATCTTTATCCACGTCTAACAAATGCTACTCTGTATGCATATGAATTCAAGGAGCTGTACCAAATTAAAACAAGAGATTATTTGGGTAATTTTATAAAAATTTTCATGAGCACCTATAAATCCATGATAAGGAGAACGCAATATTCAACTGATGCTGTGTTATTCCTCGTATTAACTGTAACTACAAAATAACACAAGTGACATCAGTTTTAGTTCAGTTTTTAAATTAAATACAGTCCTATAGATTTCTGTTCCGTCCCTGACTGTGTGGCCTTCAATTAGATGATGACGGCAGCCACACAGTATGGTGTCAAAACAAGCCTGTGGATGTTCTACCACTCAAGCATGAACGCAGCCTTAAGGGATCCCCCTTCCCCCAACACACACACACACACACACACACACACACACACACACACACACACACACACACATGTCCAATGCCACAGCATTTATCATTTTTCATACATGATTAATTTTGAAAACTTGCCACATTGTGTTGTTTTGTTTGAAGAAAGGGGAATGAGTACCGTGTTGTTCTAGTTGAGCAGCCATAGCTTGGTTTGCACCAGCTATTTGTCAATCTTTCACAAAGTTTGTCTGTAAAGTAATTCTTATATGGTTATAATATAGTGATATAATAAATGTATGCTGTGCCTTTATAAGTTAAGACTTAAACTGACTAAAGACTAAAGCATCACAAGCTATAGCCTCCAAAAAATAACATTTTAGAAGGGCACATTTTACAAAACTATAGTAACTATATAGAATAAACATAACTGCCAATCTGTAGGTATTTGCTTTAATCAAATACATAGAGACATATGTTCAGGGTTAAGCTTCATTATGCAGTGAGAGGGAAATCCGATTAAGCTAACGTTGTTCGGGCATAATGTTTAGTCATTTGAAGAACTTTTTGTGGAATATAATTTAAAGCCTTCCCAGTTTATATCGTCATTAAACGGGCATTTTGATCAAGTGTCGTGAAAGTGTCGACCATTCTACCACTTTTACTCAATATAAATCAGTTAATGTAATGTTAGCAGCTAGCAGCAAGCTAAAGTTAGCTCTGTCAGTTAGCTCTGTCAGTTAGCTCTCTCAGTTAGCTCTCTCAGTTAGCTCTGTCAGTTAGCTCTGTCAGTTAGCTAACGGTTGCAGTGTGATTTACTAAATTGTGTTGCACCTTTAGATTTATTTAAGAGATGTCTTAGATAAAGACATAGTGTGTAATAAACACAAATAGGGTCACAAGTTATAACCAACAATCTCTAAATATATATATATATATATATATATATATATATATATATATATATATATATATTTTTTTTTTTAAGAGGAACAATTATATATGAAACTATATTAACTATATTATATATTAATATATTATATTAGAACTTGAGCATTTTCTCTTTACTTCTAATGTCTCTTTTTTTTTTTATGTAACCAGCCATCCACCCTGACCTCCATTACTGTATTTTCTCGGTCTTTCCCTTGACTGATATTGGCTCTTATCAGAATCGTCGTGGCGGCGTCCTGCGGTCACACTCTGCCCACTGACGATACGACACGGATGAAGTAGCTGAATGTTTGCCATTCCTGAACTATTGCACACAGGATACAGCAGTGACTCGTGGCCTCCTTATCCTTATCCTTTGTACGATAGCAGACGGGGGAAATTGTGAGAATATACTCTGCATCACCAGTTCCAGATAAATTCCGTCTCTTGTCTGCTCCAACATTGATTTTCCACAGCTGGAATTGCAGCTAGTGGTTTGATCGTCTTTTGGATAAACCAACAGGGCTGCCGGCCTGTCTGTCTGCGAAGCTCCTCTCTTATCTTTATCTGCAGTTTCTCCAAGTGTCTCACACAGATACATGCACACATTTATAAAAAAAAAATGGCCCGTACATTACATTTCTCTGTAAATCAGATTAGCTTCTGTCATCCATGGCATGTTGCTCCAAGGCATGATTATACTGCTCGACCATATAGTGGATGTGGAGCTCCTGCACTGCCGTGGTCCTTAGACTAAGTTTGTTTTTTGCCTGAGAATACGTTTAAAGGGATAATTCAACATTTAAGAAAATACATAACTCCCCATTTCTGTATAGTAAATATACAGCTACAGCAGCTGTTTAGTTTAGCTTTGCAAAAAGAGAAATATATGAGCTGGCTATTTCCCTGTTTCCAGTCTTTATGCTAAGCTAAGTTAAACGGCTGCTGTAGCCTTTATTAACCATTTTATTAACTTTGGCATATGACCCACACTACCATGGTTAACTATGTAAGGAAATAGGTCAGCAATTTGGGAAATACACATACAGTATTGGTTTTCTTGTTGAGTGAGAGCTTGGCTGTGCACATACTTAAGAGTATACTATTCTTCTCATTTGTACTACCCCAAAATCTCAAACTATTCCCTAAATCAAGTTCACCAGCTGTCCTCTTTTTACGTCGCTGACTTTTCCAGGAATAAGATATATTGTTTTATTATATATGAGTGTGTCAATGTTTTTTATATACTGTGTCATTTCTCTTTGAGTGTGAATAAAGAAAATACAAATTTGTATCCCCCTAAAAAAAAACAGGAGGCTGCACCGCTGATTTATTTATGAAACATATAACCTCCATGTCCAGGTGAATTTCTGAAAATAAGTCCATGCTTGATAGTAGATCGCACAGGCCAACAAAGACACATGTATGGCGCTGACAGATTTGATGTAAACTAATGAACAGGTCAGCGGCGAAGTGATCTGTGCTGTCTTGACATTTGTCCCTTCCTCCTCCTCTCTTGACGTATAGGTGCCTGCAGCCGAGGCGGTGAGACCGTTCGAGGATCGGGGATCGGGGATCGGGAACCAGAGGGAGGATGATTTAGGGAAGAGCGCTGCCATCTGAAACCCTCTCGGGGAGTCAGAGAAAATGGTTGCAGTGCAGCGTGGCTCATTACCACATAAGCACGTCATCTATCAGACATGGCAGCGCAGACACACATAAAAAAAAAACACGCACATGATGCAAGCTCACACACACATCCGCACAATCAACCTATCAGACATCTCCAGCACCGCGGAGGCAGAGAAGGAAGCAGAGGGCTGATGAGAGGATGGGGGGGGGGGGTTTGCAAAGCTATGCTGCTTGGTTACTGATGAGCTATCTGCAGACTGACATATAGGTTACATTCCCTTATATGCCAGAGCGTGCCGAACACACACACACACACACACACACACACACACACACACACACACACACACATGTCCTCTATAACTGCGAGCTTTGCCACAGCTGCTCTGACAGTGTCATAACTCCTGTCTCTGGATGGAAAATGGGGTTGTATGTCAAAGGCTCAGCTGGGTGAGGAGTGACATTCTCCAGTGTCCCCATGGGCTTCTGCCTCTCTGTGGCTCAGTCCAGCAGACGTGGCCACCGTGATGTCTTTCCACACATTGGTATAATTTCCCAACCTATGTCTGCTGTAGGTTTAAAGCAATCATTTGACATTTTTGGTGTGAAAGATCTGGGGTTTTTTTTGCTTTCTTGCAGAGAGTCAGATGAGAAGATCGATAACCAATCTCGTTGTTTGTGCGGTTTACGTAAAGGCTACAGCCGGCAGCCGCTTAGCTTAGCATAACGATTGGAGACGGGTGAAGCGGCCATGTCTTAATGTAGCTTAAATCCCTCCTTCCAGCACCTCTAAAGCTCACAAATTAACACACTATATCTTCTTTGTTTAATCCCTTTTTAAAGACAACACTGTAAAACATGTCATGTTGTGGTTTTACAGGGGGGATTATGTGCCAGACTTTTTTCTCGGCCGTGAGCACAATGTGTTAATTGGTGAGCTTCACAGATGCTGGTATTTGGGTTTTTTTTCCCTTCGGCCAGAGCAGACTCGTGGCTCCTGTCTCCTGTCTTTATGCTAAGCTAAGCTAAGCTAAGCTAAACTAAACTAGAGAGTGGTATTGAGCTGCTCATCTAACTCTTGGTAAGAAAACAAAATAAGCATATTCCCCAAAATGTCAAACTATTCCTCAAACTATTCTCCCGTCAATACAAAAGGCCGGACTATTGCATAGTAACAATAACAAAAATCACAGCAGAATTCCTGCTGATTGTACCCGACTTATTAAAAGTGAAGTTCCTTTCAGTCAATCCGACCCTCCCTGTCTGATGGCTCGGTCCAAAGCTGTCCTGATGTGACAGGTTCAGGCAGCAGCAGCGCGGCTCCCATGCTTGTGTTCGTCTGTGTGCTCTGGGCGACTCAATGAGGCACACAGACATCACCAGACAGCAGACACCACGGCCTTTCTATAGCCCCGGACCCCGAGGACTCACTCACATTAATATTAACCATGTTAAGCTGTATTAACATTTGCATACAGTGCATAATGTCCCGAAAATGGAATCAAATATTCAACAAACACGAGGCTTCATGTGTGTTCTTTTAAATTAAATCCGTTCATCACGGCTGTGAATACGTTGAAGCGAGTTTCTTTGTCTGGTTTTCGTGTTTGTTTCCGATGCTGTCCCCTTACTGTTCATGTGTGTGTCTGTGAGCGCTGCGTCTGTAGCTGAGTGTATCCATGCGTGACGATGTACATGTGAATTGGTGTATGAATGTGTGTCAGTGTGTGCTGTGTATACTAAGCAGTTTATCTCGTCTGCTCCGAATAGTTTTTTCGTTCCCCAAGTGCGGCGAGGTGAGCCAGGTTCGACACACACACGCACACACACACACACACACACAC
>NW_027176672.1:1935236-1971838 GCF_023349555.1 Cebidichthys violaceus
GCGGAGTCATTTCTACTTTTTATTTTTGTATTTTAAAGACTGCAGTGTATGTTATCGAAAATAAGCACGTGATAATATTTAACCTTTAACATTGTATCTTAAGTTGTATTGTCCCCAACAAGAAATGTCTTTATTTCAAGTAAAACACAATACTAAAAAAACATAACAATTAAATCATATTTTATATCGTACAATTACGTAAGGTATATGCTAACCCACCACACTATCAGTTTATGTTAAAGAATGATGTAGTTGGCTCATGTTTAGTAGCTATTGCTTGTAATACTTTGTCTTCCATAATTAGATTTAGGTAAGTAGAGCATAACTGTAGGCTGTTCATTACTTTATGTCCTCTCAGAAGTAATAGAGTACAATCCTGTATCAGAAACCTACCCGGAGTGAATGTCCCGTAACTATAATTTCTATTTTTTTTAAAATTATATTTTTCTTTGTGTTTGCAGATGGCAGCCGACCCCACAGACAAGAAAGATGCCGAACCCTCAGGAACCAAAGACAGGGAGAGGAAACCTCGCAGCCGCTCCCGAGAACGCAAAGTCTCACCGGCACGCAAACGCAACCGCTCTCGTGAACGGAATCGCTCCAAGTCACCAGAAAGGTAACTACAGATTTGTTTAGTTACACACAGAGCATTTTGTCTCGTTTTAGTACTATTCATTTACAAAATGTGTTTTGTGTTGTGATAACAAGAGACCGACGCATGAAAGACAAGGACAGAGAAAAGGAGCGTGACCGAGATAAGGACAGAGACAGAGGCCGTAAGGACAGAGACAGCCATCGGCGTGATAAAGATCGCAAGAGGTCCAGGTATGTGAAAGATCAAAGGGCAAATAATCTGTTTTATACACAACAGTGTCAGTTAAATCTGCTTTGAGGAAGTAATAACCTCTTAACCAGTTAAAGGTTCCTTTCAGTAACTTTAATATATGAATATTTAATGGGAGATGTTTTGTAATGGTACGTTGATATTAGTAAAATAAATAATGAAAGCGTGATTATTTTGGAATGAGATTGATTACGTCTGTTTAAATTCAATTTCCTTTGCAGAAGTCTCTCACCCAAGTCGAAGGAAAAGTTAAAGAGAGACAAGGATATTAAAACAGAAGAGGACGAAGATGAAAAAAAGAAGAAGGACAAGGTGATGATCTGGTTCGGCTGAATCTTTCACGGCGTTGCCTCGTTTCTTCGGTTGTTTTTTAATGTTTGACTCGTGTTGCTTCTGTTCAGGTCCAACCTTTATCTTTGGAAGAGCTTCTCGCCAAGAAGAAGGCCGAAGAGGAAGCAGAGGCAAAGGTGAGTTTCCTGAGGGTTCACATTTGTCTTTTCCTTTTTAAACCCACGGTTATTTCTTTTCCCTCACTCACTTATTTTATCCTCGTCAGCCCAAATTCCTCTCCAAAGCGGAGCGAGAAGCCGAGGCTCTGAAACGGAGGGAGCAACAGACGGAGGAAAGGAGGAGGCTGTTGGAAGATGAGAGGAAGAAGAGACGGATGTTCCAGGACATGGGGAGAAAAATGATGGGTGCGTATCAGACGCCGCTTGTATTACATGTCAAACAATCCGCATGCAGTTTGTAGAAGCGTGATGACGGGAACTGAGACGGTGTGTTTACAGAGGACCCCCAGGAGAGGGAGAGGCGCGAGAGAAGAGAGCGAATGGAGCGAGAAAGCAATGGGAATGAAGATGACGATGGAAGACAAAAGCTCAGAGAGGAGAAAGATAAAAGCAAAGAACTCCACGCCATCAAGGTCAGTCTCAGGGGGACGTTAAGGAGAGAAAACTGAAGTGTGTAGTTTACTTGTAATGGTAAACTACGGTGTTAATGCACAGCGTAAACCTGTGCATTAACATTCAACATTTGAATCGGGTAATTTACCACATTGAATCTCTTTTTAAAGGAGCGTTACCTTGGCGGGCTCAAGAAACGCCGGAGAACTCGCCACCTGAATGACAGGAAGTTCGTGTTCGAGTGGGACGCTTCTGAAGACACCTCAGTCGACTACAACCCCATGTGAGCAAACGCCGACACATTGCATCCCTTAGAGTTGAAGCAGGTGTTGTGTTTTTTTCTGAATGTGCACCAGTCTCAACAACGGGATGTTCCCCCAATCTGTCTCCCAGTTACAAAGAGAAGCACCACGTGCAGCTGTACGGGCGAGGCTTCATCGCCGGCATCGACCTGAAGCAGCAGAAAAGAGAGCAGTCGCACTTCTACGGCGACCTGATGGAGAAAAGACGCACGCTGGAAGAGAAGGAGCAGGAGGAGTGAGTCCAACGGAAGCATCTTTACCTTTTTAAACCTAATAGAAGATAGTAACTCTGCGTGTATATGAGTAGAACTGACTGGAGGGTAGATAATAACGTGTTCTCCTCTCAGGGTGAGGCTGAAGAAGATGCGTAAGAAGGAAGCGAAGCAGCGCTGGGACGACAGACACTGGTCTCAGAAGAAGCTGGACGAGATGACGGACAGAGACTGGCGAATCTTCAGAGAGGACTACAGCATCACCACCAAGGGAGGAAAGATCCCCAACCCCATCAGGAACTGGAAGGAGTATTCGCTGCCCGACCACATCCTGGAGGTCATCGACAACTGTGGCTACAAGGTAAAAACAATGAAGACTCTCAATCATCACGTTTGACCCACTTGGAAGTGTGTAGTGCTGTTATTTGACCTTTTCTATTTTCTTCTAACTGACCTACAAACTGATATATTCTCACTGCTTTTTTTAGTGGTTCAAATCTGACTAATAATGACTCTTCTCTTTTAAAATCCAGGATCCGACTCCTATTCAGAGGCAGGCCATTCCTATTGGCTTACAGAACCGTGACATCATCGGTGTGGCCGAGACTGGTAGCGGTAAAACGGCCGCTTTCCTCATCCCACTGCTAGTCTGGATCACCACGCTGCCAAAGATCGACAGGTAACGCAGTCCGCTCAAATCACGTCAAGTGAACGCGCCAACCGACGGGTGTTGTGTTACTTTACGTAACCGTCTACGTCGCTCTTCTGCTCCCGCAGGATTGAAGACTCGGACCAGGGTCCTTACGCCGTGATCCTGGCGCCGACCCGTGAGCTGGCGCAGCAGATCGAGGAGGAGACCATAAAGTTCGGTAAACCTCTCGGCATCCGCACGGTGGCCGTGATCGGAGGAATCTCCAGGGAGGACCAGGGCTTCCGTCTCAGGATGGGCTGTGAGGTGAGACGTCCATAAATCCGCTCGGAAATAATAGAAAAGAAAGACACGAGTCATGACGACAGAACTACAGCAGATTTACACTTCAAACAGGATCTGCTAATAATAATGGTACAAATATGCCATTTCACATGCAACTTAATACCATTTTTAAGTATCCTTACCTATTCTGAATAAAGCGTGTTCTCTGGATATCCTGTCTAGAATAAGTATTAATACCTGGTGTGAATGTAGAGCCCCTTGGATCAGATGTTATCACGGTTGTAAATGGAGTTTTGAACGACACACGTTCACCGGCTGCGCGTTTTCCTCCTCTTTAACAGATTGTGATCGCCACCCCCGGCCGTCTGATCGACGTGCTGGAGAACCGCTACCTGGTTCTGGGCCGCTGCACCTACGTCGTGCTGGACGAGGCCGATCGTATGATCGACATGGGCTTCGAGCCCGACGTCCAGAAGATTCTGGAGTACATCCCGGTGACCAATCAGAAACCAGACACCGACGAAGCGGAGGACCCCGAGAAGATGATGATGAACTTTGAGTCTGGGAAACATAAATACAGACAAGTATGTTCATCTGTTCGCACGTCGTTTATACGCAAGGCCGCTGTGTAGCTGCCGGGTGCTCCCGCTGTTCGTTTGTGTGTTTTCACACTTTGTTTTCTTTGCACCTTTTTCAGACGGTCATGTTCACAGCCACTATGCCTGCAGCTGTGGAGAGACTGGCCAGGAGCTACCTGAGACGCCCCGCCGTGGTCTACATCGGGTCTGCCGGCAAACCACACGAGAGAGTGGAACAGAAGGTGTTGCTGATGTCCGAGGGAGAGAAGAGGTGAGGCGGATGCTCGCGTGAAAACTGTGAACGTCGTGTCTCTCCTGTTTAAAGTGTCAAACTGAGCGTTTGTTTCTTCATCGTCTGTGCGGTGCAGGAAGAAGCTGCTGGAGGTGTTGTCGCGTGGCTTCGAGCCTCCCATCATCATCTTCGTCAACCAGAAGAAGGGTTGCGACGTGCTGGCCAAGTCTCTGGAGAAGATGGGGGTAAGTCGCTGTAGACGAAAACATTGAATGTGTCCGTTTTAAAATAAGGGAAAGTTTAAGCTCGGAGAAAAACATTCTTAGTTAACGTGAGTGAACGACGAGAAGTGACCTCAGGTGTCTTCTGCTTCACGCAGTACAACGCTTGCACGCTGCACGGTGGCAAAGGCCAGGAGCAGCGAGAGTTCGCTCTCTCCAACCTCAAGGCCGGAGCCAAAGATATCCTGGTGGCCACAGACGTCGCCGGTCGAGGTATCGATATCCACGACGTCTCCATGGTCCTCAACTACGACATGGCTAAGAACATTGAAGGTAAGAGGCCTCGCGCTCAGCGTTGGTTTATTCTTTATCGTCTGTTTTTTTTCTTGTTAAGAATTCATAACATACGTCGTTCCTCCTGCAGATTACATCCATCGTATCGGTCGTACGGGTCGCGCCGGTAAGAGCGGTATGGCGATGACTTTCCTCACCAAAGAGGACGCGGCGGTGTTCTACGACCTGAAGCAGGCCATCATGGAGAGCCCGGTCTCCACCTGTCCTCCGGAGCTCACCAACCACCCGGAAGCTCAGCACAAACCCGGAACCATCCTGACCAAGAAGAGACGCGAGGAGACCATCTTCGCCTGATTCATCCGGACTGTTTCCACACACACACACACACACACACACACACACACACACACACACACACACACACACACACACACACACACACACAGCAGAGTCTCAAACTGCTTCTGTACCTTGTAGCTGTACACAATCTCTGTTTTGCATTCTGGATTTGGTCTCCAGGTATTTTACTCCCATCTCTTTTGGTTCTTTCTCCACCTTGCCTCCTTCACTGTCGAGCCTGTTTTCTGTCTGTTGCCGTTAAACCGGTGCAGCACTCGTCACCGTGCTGATTTGGGGCTTTTTAAGACTCAAACGTGGGCAGTTTGTCATCGATGTGTGTGTGTGTGTGTGAACTTCTACTCATTCAAATATGTGTAAATGTGAACTCGGTGACACACGTTTTTGTTTTGCTTCTGTAAACGTGGAGCGATGATGTAGCTGATCTGCAGGGTGTAGATGCTGCTCTTCAGTCACCAGATGTGACAGTAGATGATACTTGCTCTTGTTTTTATTGATTATCTACTGACCATAACTTCCTCACAAGCTTAAGAGACCAATGCCAGAAGTGACGGTGATTTTCTTTAGCTTCAGATGCATCCTGTGACTAAATTGTGATTCATCATTTTAGATATAAACATTTGTATGAGGTGACGTGTGACTCGTGAGGGGTTTTTTTCGATGACGATGAGCTCAATGGGTAAATGTTGGGATGCAGAGAAAGGGTTCAGATCTTTAAACTTCTAGCGTCCGAACATGTAGGAGCAGGAGAGAGTTTAGATTAAACACACGACTCGTTCACAAAACTATTTTGATCTTAAGTCAAATTCCTCAGTCTGACCTTTTTATTAACAAACCAAAGCATTTACATCAGCTGTGTGTATGTCTCTGTGTCTCTGTCTCTGTCTGTGTGTCTCTGTCTCTGTGTCTTTGTCTGTATGTCTCTGTGTCTGTGTGTGTCTCTGTCTGTGTCTCTGTCTGTGTCTGTGTGTCTCTGTCTGTGTGTCTCTGTCTGTGTGTCTCTGTCTGTGTGTCTCTATGTCTCTGTCTCTGTGTCTTTGTCTGTGTGTCTCTGTGTCTGTGTGTGTCTCTGTCTGTGTCTCTGTCTGTGTCTGTGTCTGTGTGTCTCTGTCTGTGTGTTTCTGTCTGTGTATCTGTGTGTCTCTGTCTGTGTGTCTGTCTGTGTGTCTCTGTCTGTGTGTCTCTGTCTGTGTGTCTCTATGTCTCTGTCTGTGTCTGTGTGTCTGGTCATATATATAGAAAGTCAGAGGATCACCAAAGTGATTCTGGTGAACTCTAAAGAGGAGAGTCTGTATCTGCGTCATATTTCCTGACGATTCCTCTGCTAGTTGGTCACTTAAACGGCACAAAAGTCAACCTCCTGGTGGCGCTAGAGGAGAAGTGCTGACTGGCACTATGACTGTCTGTACTAACGTTAAAGGCACAAAACGACACACACAATTAAAAGTACGTAAAATGTTGTGTTTATTTTGTTTTTAAGTCATATTTTTCACTTAGCGTTGTAAATCTATTTTCAAATAGAAAGCATTCTATACAGCATCAGGCAGGAAATGTCTCACTTTTTTTTTTACACATTTGCTGTCTCTTTTGATAAATAGAGGGAAGAGGCGTGTTGGGTCACGCTAGCACGCTGTGGTAGTCTGGTGGATACACGGTTATATTTAGTGCAGTTATTGCATCACAAAGCAACCATCCCAAAAAAAAAAAGTAGTGCAATTTTTTTTCTTCTTTTTTTTTTGTTGTTGTTGTTGAATCTACTCACACAAAAAGAGAAAGTCCAGATGGTCTAAGGCGTTTAAAGTTGTTCAATGTTAGGCTTAGTATTGCATACAGAATAAGACAGAGGAGCTTAAAGTATAACTCTTGTAGAAATTGTGCTTCATGAATTGAAAAAAAAACAAAACTCAACTGCTTTTATCAGTCGCTAAATTGGTCCGCTTTGAAAAAACATACTCTGCCAAAAATATAATGAAAATAGCTAATTGGTGAATTAAAACATGCAGGGATTTAATAATAATAATATTTTTTTTTTTTTACCACAAATTGAAGAAAAAGAACATCTGGCCTGATCTGGGACAATTTCTAATTAAAAGTGCATCAACCACCAGGGTCCACCCAATACTGTGGAGAGAGAGAGAGAAGAAAAATAGTCCCCAATATAAATGTGATGGTGTAAAAGGTGTAAAGTGATGCGTTGTGATTTATTCTTATTAAGTAATAGTGCTGTTAGTGGTGTGAGGAGTGAGTAGCCCCAAAGACAAGACTATCACTACAAGACAACGAGGAGAGTCAGAATCGATGCGTTACTGAAATACTTAACTGTCAAAAGAAACGAGCCCATTTCATGCAACACTTGCATAGATTATTTTTTTTAGTTTTTTTTTTTCTCAATCATGCTGATTTTTTTTTATTTTTTTTTTTTAAGTTTAGTTTTTTTGTCTTCAAAATATACAGAACACTAGATAGAGATACCTGTGAGACATGGAAGCAGTAAACCAGTGATTCCTAAAGTATCGACCCTTTTGTTCCGTGAAGCGGGTCACGTCCCCAAACTCCTCATCGGCTCGCGGGCTAACTGTGATGGGTGCGGGGGAACAGAATGACGTCATGTCACGGCTGCTACGAGTCCCTCCGGGAGCGCGACATTCACCATCCGTCACGTGGAAGTGAGCTCGCGATGAAAGTGTGCAGGACTTACACCTGAGGATCTGCTTTGTTAAAAAAATAAATTAAAAAGTAAACCTAATCAAACTGCAAGGACGTATAACGCAATGGGTTTTTTTGGCAAAAAGACGCACGAGGGGGAGTGAGATATAGGTGTAGAAACGGTGGATGCTACAATCAATAACGTGCTACAATCGAATTACAGGGCGATCGGTTGGGTTCTTTTTTTTTTTTCTTTTTTTTTTTTTTTGGTGCTGGAGGTGCAAAAAGGCATGCAAGCGTACATTCTCTGAAGATCTTGAAGAGGAGCTGCAGCGTGCGCAGCGTGTGCTTAATCATATGTGAGTGGGTCGATGTAAACAAGCGAATAAGTCACCCTTTAAAAAGATCAACGTTCCCTTTTCTTAGTTGTGTTTACATTCTCTGTGCCCGTTCTTTTGTTTTTGTCCTTCTTCTTCTTCTTCGAGGTGTTAAGAGAGTGATTGTGCAACAGCTAAGACGAGTGATGCCCAAAACGCACGAGGTGACGCTGTGCTGCAGCCTCATACCGCGTACTTACATCGTGATAAACTGTGCGTGTGTGTGTGCGCGTTCGCGTGTGTGCGCGTGTGTGTGTGTGCGTGTGTGTGTGTGCGTGTGTGTGTGTGCGTGTGTGTGTGTGTGTGTGTGTGTGTGTGTGTCTCAATTCACCATCTTCAGAGTAAAAAAACTGACATGGGTGGCAACATTCCTCTGAAACAACAAAGAAGTCCATATCAACAGAATCAAACAAATATAGTAGCCATGAAACAAAAACCCAGGTGTCCATTCAGTATGTACATTGTGATCAAATGCATTACTATTCCCCGTTAAATGGACTCAACAGTAGTACATTCCTACGTTGGTCGATCCGTTAAAAGGTCATTCTAGTTCCTGTTCTGACGTCAATGTGCAAATAGTCTTAAAATAATTATACTCATACATGCAATAGTAAAGATAGTTAAAAGTCTTAGGAATTTTAAGGCCAGTATATGAGACATCCTACAGTAGAGAAACCTTAGGCCAAGCAGCTAAAGTGTGAGTTTGCGTACAGCTGGTAGCCTGACACCTTTCCATTGCAGAGGTGAGCAGCCCTGTTGACTTTAATCTGAATGACCTTGACCCTGGAGAGCGTTTCCCCTACAAATACATCAAAGCTGGGAGTCTGGAAGAGAGAAATACCGTAAATACACCTAAAGTTGTGAACTCAATAAACTGGACACCTGTTTCTGATTTTTTTGGGGGGTTTTCATCTCTAAAATCATTTTGTTTGAGATCTCGATGCGGATCTCTGGAGGCCGGAGGAGGGGCCTCGCTCCTCAGTAGGTGTCTCCAGGGGCCTCGCTCCTCAGTAGGTGTCTCGGGGGGCCTCGCTCCTCAGTAGGTGTCTCCGGGGGCCTCGCTCCTCAGTAGGTGTCTCGGGGGGCCTCGCTCCTCAGTAGGTGTCTCCGGGGGCCTCGCTCCTCAGTAGGTGTCTCGGGGGGCCTCGCTCCTCAGTAGGTGTCTCCGGGGGCCTCGCTCCTCAGTAGGTATCTCGGGGGCCTCGCTCCTCAGTAGGTGTCTCGGGGGCCTTGCTCCTCAGTAGGTGTCTTGGGGGGCCTCTCTCCTCAGTAGGTGTCTCGGGGGCCTCTCTCCTCAGTAGGTGTCTCCGGGGGGCCTCTCTCCTCAGTAGGTGTCTCGGGGGCCTCTCTCCTCAGTAGGTGTCTCCGGGGGGCCTCTCTCCTCAGTAGGTGTCTCGGGGGCCTTGCTCCTCAGTAGGTGTCTCCGGGGGCCTCTCTCCTCAGTAGGTGTCTCGGGGGCCTCTCTCCTCAGTAGGTGTCTCGGGGGCCTCTCTCCTCAGTAGGTGTCTCGGGGCCAGGGCCGGCTGCGCTGGCGGTTGTTCCTCTGGTTGTGACCTTGCTGAGCTTCGCGTTGGAGCAGCCTGTCCTGTGACTCGTGCCCGTTGGCACTGTGGGCACTGCCGGTGTGCCCACGGTGAGGGGGGTACATGTCCCTGTATGTGCGAGCGTGGCAGGGGGAGGCATACTCGTCCTCCTCCTCTTCCTCCTCCTCCTCCTCTTCCTCCTCTTCTTCCTCCTCCTCTTCCTCCCCGCCCCCCCTGTGGCACGGGCTCCCCCTCCGGCCGCGAGACAGGGAGTCGCTGGCCTCGTCGGACGGCATGAGACTGTCCTGCTCCAGGGGGGAGTGGGCCTCCTCACCCGCCTCCTCCTCCTCACCCACCAGGCCCACCGCCTCACGAGGCTGCGGCTGGTTCTTGTTCTGGTTCTGGAGGATTCGAGTCGTCATGGAGGAGGGGGGGGGGAATAAATAAAGAGGGTAAAAAAACAAAAACACTCTGAGAGCAGCTTCACACTTTATGGTAACAGACAGTTTTCATCGACAGCAAACACACAGAGGGTGGACAAAATAATGCAAACACTACATCAAGAAGGACTTTGACGGACATTTATCCTAAAACAACACCAACACGCCCCAATGTACGCTGATAAAGGTATTGGTTCTCTTAAAAATTTTGTTTTAGGAAGTTTCTAAAATGTCAAGATGTGGGAAATCATGACGACAAGGAGCAGCGGTAATAATCCGCAATTTATACATATAATAATAATAACAATAATATATATAATGTACACTATATAGGGGGGTTGACGGTAACTGGGCATGCAGCAGTGTTTGCAGTGCTGGTAAAGTCTCCTCAAAGTCCTTTTTAGTTTGCAGCGTTTTGTCTGCGTGGACACAGATTAATACTACAGACACCCAACAAAAGAAATGCCAGTGAAACAGTTGAATGGATGGTCAGGAGATAGTTCCAGTGTTACTGTGCTGATGTTATGGTCTCAGTTTATGCATTTAGTTTGGGTGAACACATCATTGAAGCGTTGATCATATGCCATCATTCCAGATAGCATTATGTGCCGCTGAGGGCGGGGACACCATTCACAAAGCATGCTCGAAAAAAAAAGAAAAAAAGAAGGATCATCGCCGATTGAAAACAGAGAATAATCGTCTGATGATTACGCTCTACACTTTCCAAACACGACATTCTCAGTCATGGTATTACAATTGAAGCCGCTTTGTGAATTTCCTCCCAGAAAGCCTGAGGAGCAGTGATTCACCTGAGACCATGAACTAAAGGAAAGGAGGCAGGATGCAATGAAGGAAACACACGTCATCTTCTCTGAGGTGAGATCTGAATGAATACAATGCTGTTCATTCACTGTCTCAGCCGCTGTGTAATCTGTGCTCAGGTGTGTAAGAGGGGATTGTTGGGGTTGAGAGTGCAAATATAAATACATATAAATATGCATATATACAGTATTATATATACATATGTATAGATCATAAACCCTACTACTCACCCAATTTTGTAAGCGATCATTCAATTAATTCCTGTGTTTCAGAAAACTGCAAAAATGTTAAGCATGGATGAGTGAGAGGACAGACGAGACAACTGGAGACAATAGAAATCAAAGGAGTGAGAGTCTGAGATGGGAAGAGCTGGTAAAGACAGCGACAACACACAACATGTTCAGAACAGAGATTCCTGCTTACAGAGTCATGGCAACAGTATTGGAACTCTTTGAAAGAGATGAAGAGGAACTCACCTGCAGGCTGGAGATGGCAGAGGGCGGGGTCATCAGAGTCTGCTCCAATAAGGGGTTGAGAGGTGTGTTGCCTGGGAGGTGAGTGGCACGCCAGTAGATCTCCAGGTATTCAGCCAAATGCTCACAGGCATCTTCCAGCTGGTTCTCATCCAAAATGACATCAAACATATCCTACAAATGACAGAAAAAGAAAATGAGAAATTCATTTTAATTGCATTTTTTACCACCGGCAGCTGACAAAAGTTTCCAAATCATTAGCTATGACGGTAACGGTGTGCAGCAGGCAAATAGTGCTCCATGTTAATAGCAAATATGTCCATGGAAGTAGTATTTCTTTTTATCATAATGTGTAAAAAGCTCATACTATCCTTCAATATCTGACCATCTACAGTAGGTCATATCAATCAGGAAAAATCAGAGCTCAAGTGCAAACACCTTGCAGGAGCTAAAAGCTAACGTCATCATGCTAACACCCTCACCATGCTAAGCATGTTCCCCATCTTAGTTTAGCGTGTTAGCATGCTAACAATAGCTGCAGTGCAGCTGAGGCTGATGAGAACGTCTGTAGTTTTCCAGGTATTTTGGTCATAAACCAAAAGTGAAGTCAAGTACAGGACAAATTTAAATTGTAGACCCGACAGGTCAGCGATCAAAGTTATTACAATTCATTCATGACTGTGAGTCACATTCTGCCTCTGTGTTCCTCTTTCCGGCCGCATCGCCACTTCCTTCATTGTCATTCTCTACCTGTCCACTACAGGACTTCTCCATCTTCCCTCATCAGCCCTGCAGGAAACCCCCTTTCCCTCCGAGGCTTATTTAAATGAGGGCTGGGACACGGTGTTGAGCTGTGGGATGTGACACATGCGCAGTGTGACTGGAGCTGCGATGTCGGCTCTTTCTTGGGAGAGGGATCCCTCATCTGTTGCTCATCCTGAGATTCCTTCCCTTTTTCTGTTTTGTTTAGTTTTTGCATTTGTTTATTGTCTTTTATTAAAACTCTTTTCAATAATTTCAGATTGCAATCCTCCCCCCATACAGCAGGTCACTACTAAACCCTACGGACACCTCAGTGACACGAATCAACCATCCTGTTGTTCTATGATTTTGCAGCAGCCACATGTATTATATACATAGTATGTCAAATGCAGTATGCCAAGAACACCAGGATGTTCTACTTCATACGATCACATTACGCGAGTCAGCGTGTTTTTCTGGCTATTCTGAACCCACAATCCTTTGCACAGCGGATTTAGGAGCAAGAGGGTCAAGGGCAGCTCAGATATTAATGATATGAAGCCGTGTTTCCCTCCAATCCAGTCACCTGACCTTCCCCGCCCACCTGCTCACCTGTTTCCTCTTTCCCTCATCAGCCCTGCGGCATTTAACCGGCCCATGCTTTTTCGGCTCAGTGTCATTTCTTATGCGCCTCTGTTCTCTGTAAACTCGGACCTGCATCCAGACCCCGTCTGTAGTTGCCTTCCTGCACCTGTCCTTGCCACATTTCTGCTGAACTCAAATACAGCTTCTGTCTGGACTTTTCTACCCATGCCAGTAAGCTCATGTTCTTTCATTTTAGCTTTCAAAACACCGGGACTGTTGCTGTCGCTCTGCATTGTCTGCTGCAGTCAATCAAAAGTCGGTGGATTAAAAGGCATCTGGCAACCTGTTGAGCTATTTCAGTCTGGACCAAAGTGGCGAAGCAAGCGACCAATACCCCTAAAAAAATATACCCCAAATATTTGTGGTAGGTGCAGCACACTCTGCCTCTATTTCATCTTGAGAATATGATTCAGGAACAACCGAACATAATAGCTCTAGAAAGAAGCGCATCCACTCACAGGGGGGCACTGAGAGAGTTTGTCTGCAGCCATCATCTGCACATTCAGGTGCTTGCTCTGAGACTTCCCCCTGGATTTGACCAGCCGATGGAGCACCTGAGAGGAAACACGAAGAGCAACGTTTCAGGTGGAGGAAGATAAAGCGGCCTCGATCTACGAGCGAGGTGACCTACTGTACCTTGGGTGAGGAAACCTTCACGTAGACAATGATGGGTGCGAGGGAGGTTTTGGCTAGCTGTGCAGGATGGTTGATGGTGTCCGCGTCCAGAATCACCAGCTGCAGGGTTTTGGCGAGTTCGAATATCCTCTCAATCTCACTCTGAACCTCCGCTGCGCAGACAGACAACAGTAGATTTTAGTTTAAACGCATCGCTTCTTTGTACCATAAAGATTTCAGGAGCTTTCATGCTGACATCAGTCACCTAGGCTGGAGCGGGTGTTGGACCTCTCCATTATGGGTCTTTTGTTGAGGACAGACCTCTTGGCTAAAGACAGGTCGGCAGTTACACGAGTGATTGAGATCCTGCCGCAAACATAGAGAGAGAAATATGCTGTGAGACTTTTTTTGATCAGATTTTATTAAACTATTCTTTCATCTCTCTCCGCTTTACTGACCTTCCCTCAAATCTGTGTTTCAGGAAGTCAAAAAGAGCTTTCTGCATCATGTCCGTCACCTAGGTGGGAAGAAGAGAGGAAAGAAACAGAAGAAATTATGTTTCGCTTTTGATTTAACGTCAGGATACCAAAACACAAGATATACAAAGAGCTTCTCTCTGTATTACTGTACATAAACAGTTCATGTACACAGAGTAGACAAAGACTGTACTCAAGTAAAAGTATTGTTACTTTATAAAAACAAGAACTTGAGAAAGACTTCTAAAATATTCATGGAAAAAATAAATGTGAGTAGTGATTAAATTCACGAGTGAAAGAAAAACAAAAGTTAAACAACAACCTGTATTTGTAATAACTTCATCACATCATAATTATATTATAATAATTTTCCAGGACAGGATCTATTGAGAGTGCAATATAACTTTTAGGCTACATCAGTGTAAAAATAAAAATAAAAAGGAATAAATAATTAATAAATAAATGCAATGAAACAAATGTACGCAAACGTAAATTTGTATTTCGTTTTCTCAATAATTTGTATATGTAACATCTAAAATGCAACGTCAAGAAAACTGTTTTGGTTTGCTGCTCGGCTCTTGATGGAGATAAGCAGACAATAAGTTAAATAATAACTTAGATGTAATGATTCATTGAAAATGTATGGAACAGGTTTCACAACTAAAACGTCTCGGCCTCATTTCAGGTCCGGTGCAGGAACAGGGTTAACGGAGAAGAGTGCGAGGCGGTCATTCTGTTATCTGCTGGAGGTTGAAGGAGGAGAGGCTCACCTCATAGCCCTTCAGCGATGGTCCCACGAGGACCACCGGCCTCATAGAGGGCACCACGTCGTAGGGAGGGACGTGTTCCTGCCAGAGATAGGGGACGACGAGGGGAGGGGGGACGAAGAGCAGAGAGAGCAGCGGTGAGACATGGTGGGGGTTGGGTTTGTTGGTTTGTTTGTCGTAAAAAGCTAAAAGCAATTATATAACCAGGGTTTCTGCAGAGACCACTGAATTAAATTGAGGACTTTTTAATACCACTTTGAATTAAATTTAATACCTTTTCACGGCCGTAACAGTTAAAAAATTACTGATTTATTTATTAATACATGAATTTAATGACATTTATATCACATTTTTGTGAGTATATTCCGGCTGTATGTGATTCTTAGTAATATAATAATCCATTAACTTGGTCCCAGATAAATAGCAGAAAACTGATTCATAGATTAACCAATAAAAAAAAACAATCAATTGATTTAAGTAAATTTTTTACTAAATGAGCTTCCTCACTACTGTGACTAGAAATAATATTAATAAATAATAATGAAACATAATTACGCCACAAAAAACACCTACATGCACAATCCACTGTCACATTTTAAAGTGTTTATAGATATATAAAAAGTAATATAAGGGTCTAACATCTCCCATCACCTCCTTTATAAAATACTTAATTAATATTACTGTCTACAGCAGGCAAAAAAATAATGTTTAAGACATTTTGAACACTTCTAAAGACCTGTAGATGTAAGAATGTCACTTAAAATTAAAAGTAGTAAACTACGTATTAAGAGCACATGCTGTGTCGTCATAAAGTACCCAAACCTACCTGTTTTTGCTTCTGTTTGGCTTGTGAAAACAAGAAAATAACAATCAATGAAAGAACGAAGACATCAGAAGAGGGGAAAGTAGTTTCTTGTTCCAGCAAAGAATTAAAGAGAGAGCTTTGTAGTACTTACATTCACCTGCAGATGGCGGTGTGGTCCTCCAACTCCCAGTCACCATGTCCCCTAAACTAGAGGAGTTACCCCCTGTTTTCCTGCAACAGCAACACACTGTGTTATCAAACTTTTACTGCGGGAATGAGTCCTCCGAGACGTTGGATGCTATTAACGGACCTTTGTTTCTGCTCCTGCTTGAGCCTCATCGCCTCCAGTCGCAGAGGGCTGGGGATGAAGGTGATGTCCGCTCCCTCCTTCACTAGCCGGCCGATCCACCAGTCATTGTTATACTTCTGTTCAGTGCCACAACAGAACCGTGTCACATATACAGTATAAATGTTGTTTTGATGTAATGAAGGGGTTCGTCATAATCGACCACACACAACCGCTCACTTCTTTGATGTGCAGGAAGTCTTTGGCATCAAAATTGACTGCAGCTCCTTGGACAGGACAGTCCTCATCCAGAGCTCCGCAGTAACTCACATTTGTCTTTACTGCAAACGCTACAGGTTTGGACTGTAGAGACGACAAGAAACGCACTCGTTAGCGATGGAAACGGCAGTACAAATGGCGTGAACTCATGAATCAGGTGACTTTAGCCTCGACTTTTGATTTGACTAGATATCCGCTCCAAAGATGAAAAGTTACATTGCAATCCCAAGGATTGAGATTTACTTGAGACTTGCAAAACAAAATGTTTCCCACCTGTTTTGCACTAAAACCAGCTTTTTGCTGATTTAACTCTTTTGTTAGATTGAATCATGCCTTTTGGTTCTTAATTCTTTACAGATAGTAAGTTTAGAGTAAAGTGGGTTCACAGCCACAGTTTGATGACAAATCTACCACACACCCTGTTTTTAAAAGACAGATGACACTTCGATCATCCTTTAGTCTGTGACATTGACAGACAGCCAACCGGATGTGTTCAGCAAGAGCAGTGACTGGTTTATATATCGCTGTGATTCAAACAGTCTGTGTTTTACTTGTGTAAACACGTGAGTTGCTGGTTGAACACCAACATGAAGCACGAGGAGTTCAGCATATGTCCAACACGTTTTGGAGTCAGTTTAACACTGAATTACGAGGGATTGAAGGATATCGTCCAGTGTATGTATGTATGTATGTATGTATGTATGTATATATATATATATATATATATATATAGTAATCGAGTTGTTTGTGATGTATAAATATCAAGATATGAAATTACCTATATCGTTATCGAGATTTGAAATGTTCTAATATCGTCGCAATATTGTGATATAACTATCATATTTGAGATATGCAATGACCTATATCGCGATATAACTGTCGTATTTGAGATATGCAATGACCTATATCGCGATATAACTGTCGGATTTGAGATATGTAATGACCTATATCGCGATATAACACGTCGGATTTGAGATATGTAATGACCTATATCGCAATATAACACGTCGTATTTGAGATATGTAATGACCTATATCGCGATATAACACGTCGTATTTGAGATATGTAATGACCTATACCGCGATATAACTGTTGTATTTGAGATATGTAATGACATATACCGCGATATAACTGTCGTGTTTGAGATATGTAATGACCTATATCGTGATATAACACGTCGTGTTTGAGATATGTAATGACCTATATTGTGATATAACATGTCGTGTTTGAGATATGTAATGACCTATATCGTGATATAACACGTCGTGTTTGAAATATGTAATGACCTATATCGTGATATAACACGTCGTGTTTGAGATATGTAATGACCTATATCGTGATATAACACATCGTGTTTGAGATATGTAATGACCTATATTGTGATATAACTATTGTTATTGAGATATGAATGACCTATATTGTGATATATATATATCTATCTATCTATCTATCTATCTATCTATCTATCTATCTATCTATCTATCTATCTATCTATCTATCTATCTATCTATCTATCGTTATCGAGATATGAAATGCCTATATCGTGATAAGAGTTCGGCCATACCTCCTATTTGAGGGCATATATGAAGTTTCTTCTGGAGCAGTAGAGGCCCACAAGTGGCTCCAGACTTGACTTAACGCTACAGTATGCAGCAGTGTAAATCACTGTGTGACGTACCTTAGCTCTGTCGAGCTGCAGTTGTGCCTGGCGCTCGGCTTCACGCCGATACGCCTCGCGGTCCTCCTCTGCTGACAGGTCTGAATCCGACGGTCTACTGGTGTACGAATCAGCCGACCCCTGTCAGGAGCGAGACGGAGGTTGACATATTAGTTGTAATTAATAATAATGAATAATAATTTCCATCTAGTCATGCCAAGGTTACTAAAGCATATTACTATGAGGCTACATAGGCAGACCTTCTGCTTCTGTTCATGCTTTCATCTGTGTTTCTGTTCTGCAGTCTTTGTGTGCAGGTGTGCATGCAAATACGTGTCTGTATTCATGAACACATTCATGTATCTACAACACAATGTGTTGCTCTCCCACACCAGCCATCCTCTGGAAGACCAAATATAGCACAAAGAAGGCAACTGCTTCCTCTTCTCTCCTGCCTGGCCCCGATCCATTCCATCATCCCCCACAGTGCAGCACATATACATCCTCTGTTCCCCATGTTTATTCTCCAAGGACATTTCCTCATTAGCAAAATATATGCTGGCTATCATTTCTCATTGTAAGAGGTTTAAGGACACGTCCCAGGGATGGCTCGCAAATTATGCTGAAAGCGACAGATAAAGCACACAAAGAGACATTTACACAAAGTAAAAAAGGTGAAAATGTGCTGCTGCTGCTGCTGGCGTTTCTTCTAAACCTGTAAGGTTTCCTGTGATTATTTACTTAAATGTCTGCGTCGCAACCTGTAGAGCTGAAACGTTAACTTATTAAATAATATATATAATATAATAATAACAATAATTATGAATATTTTCTAAAATGTGATGTTTTGATTGTATTTGTCTTATAAAATGGTAACCTGTGTATCTTTGGGTTTTGCACTGACTGGTTATAACCAAAACAAATAATCAATGAATTGAGAAAATGAGACAGTAAGCATGATTGCCTATTTCCAATGAGGAAAAACATGGAAGGAGAAGTGCTGTAGATGCAGTTTGGGTACTGTGTGTGTGTGTGTGTGTGTGTGTGTGTGTGTGTGTGTGTGTGTGTGTGTGTGTGTGTGTGTGTGTGTGTGTATGGGTGTGAGAGCGCTCCTATATTTGGTATTTCTTTGGAGGAACTCAGTCCTGAATCTGTCAGTAAAGAGAACTGCTGCAGCAAAAACATACCCAAGACAGGAGGCAAACAAGAACTACAAAAGAATACAAGAAGTGATGAATGAGACATGAAAAGATAAATCTCTCACAGGTAACTCAAGATCCATAATTACAATAATATCTACTGATATGCTCAAGCATATTCTTGCAAATAAAGCAAGATAAAGAAACTGAAGAACACCACACAATACACGTTTCACTTTGGTCTTCCTTTCCTCTTAAGTGCAGCGACTTAGTTCTGGTCATCCATCTTGCCAACATATACAAACGAATCCCCTGGAGGACCAATTAGCAGCAGCGCAACAAATACAAAAAGAAGTGCCCAGACATGAAGAACAACCACCACCTTTAGCTTTCTCTGCGCCTCAGAATGCATACACCAAAACCCCAAAATATATATATATATTTTTTACCACTTCAAGCCCCGGAGAAACCGCAAGCGAACACCTCTCCCCGTTTATTTTGTGTGTGTGTGTCTATGTTAGATAACTAGATCTGATTTCTAGCACTCACAAGCTCTGCAAGGCAACACTGCACCAGTGCCAGAGCAGCACCGAGAGAGAGAGAGAGAGAGAGAGAGAGAGAGAGAGAGAGAGAGAGAGAGAAGAGGAGGGTGAGGAGGAAGAGCAAGATAGATAGAAAGACAGACAGAGAAAGAGGATGTTTACGAGGACGGAGAGTGACTGAAGGATGGTTGGAGAGACGAACGAGAGTGTATAAACGATTTATATGACAAGATAAAGCGAGGCTATCTCGAGGGGAAGATGAGATTAGAACATAATAAAATGCTATGAAGGAGTGGAGTGAGACCTAGATATCTATCCTCATCGCAGATAGAAGAAAAGAGGGGAAACACAGCGGGGGGTGGGTGGGGGGGGGCAGTCAGTCAGAGAGAGTTGCATACCTGGCTGATTAGGAGGACGGCGCTAGAGCCTGATAAAGACGTGGATCTGATGGGGGTTTTTTTTGTCTCTCACTGTAGCGGCTTCCCCCGTCTTCACACCGGGAACGCGCTCAAACACACGCGGACATAGAAGTGGAGTGAAGACGGCGGTGGGCGCAAAAAGGGAAAGGCGTTGTGTCAGGGATCGGTTTAAATGATGTTAGGACACAGAGAGCCGTCTGGGCTCTGATTGCTGGTCAGCGGTACTGTTTTGGACACGAGGCTGTGGACCTCTGCTGCACACTGGCCACCGGTCAAATCCGACAACAGACCACCGTTACCACCAATGTATGTGAAGAGAAAGCTCTGCAATGCAGAGCGTAATGATGTGAGTTCTTCTGTATCGTCTGGTCTGAGGACGTCTTGTGTTTGTTTGTTTTTTGTTGTTGTTTTATTTTCCTCGCCGCCGACGTCCCCGTCTGGGAGCTAAATTGAGCTGTTTCTGTTTCTGTGATTATTCTTCACGCACACACTGCAACACTGATGGCCTCGACTCCGCAGGGAGGGGCCGACAAGGAAGTGTGTCATCCAGCTATAGTCGAGTCCTCGAGAGGGCCAATTAATCCTTCGGTCTACGGGGACAGGACAGCAGGAGATTTAGACATTAATTTCATCAGGATCTTACCTTCTTCAGTGGTTCAACAGTTTACGAAGACCCGTGGGGAGATGTCTTTTTAAAACGTAGATTAATTAAACTCGTTAGTCATGATGAAAAAAATAACTTTAGAGGGACAATTATTGATCACAATGTAAACAAAACCCTACAATTGAAAATGTAAACTCGGAATATCACTAGACAAAACATAAATCTGTTACCAATGTGATTAAACCTGCGTTAATTGATTTTGGGGTCACTATGGGGGCAGCACTGTAAACACAACCCTGATGTATGATATGTGACACTTTTCATATAGAGCAGCTCCAGACCGCACACTCTAACGTTCCCCTTGGGAGGAAACCTTGGGCGGATACATATCACCCCATAAAGTTAATATGCTGAAAGCATTTTACTAATGTACACAGCCAGCAGACACGGAGCAACATCAGCATTCATTTGGAGTCATGTTTGTGTCCACCTGTTGAATCCAGGGCAAGATTCACCCCAATATTCACTCTGCTTTTGGTTCTGGTTTGCTCTTCATCAAGCGATACTTCGCTGTGGGTTCATCATCATGAGGTTAATCCTGGATTTCAATCATAACGCTGTGGTGCAGAGACACATGCTAAGGTGGGATAGGAATAGAGCTGGCGGGCGGGTTTAGCTGGTCCTGAATCCTGGACACATCCCTGAAGAGCTTGCGGAGGCCGTCCATGAAGTCCTGCAGGGCTTGGCTGAGGAGGGCTCCCTGGCGGATGTCAGACACCAGACCGTATCCAGGTGGGCCGAGCTTGCTGCCGTTCCCAAAGCAGCTACGGCCCGGTGGGCTTTATCCCAGTCTGCTGGATTCACGGCGGCCGGATCGTATCGTCACGGTTAACAGCTGAACTCAAATGCAGACACCGGACAAGCAGGTGAGGGGAAAACAAGACTTTTATTGACAGATGCAGGCAGGGATGGAGAGTTGTTGGCTGGCTTGGAGATTTCGGCTTCTTGGTGGAGAGAAACCGGATGCAGTGAGCTGACTGGTGGGCTGGCAGGTAATCCATGTATGGCACAATGATCCGGCTGTTGGTGTGTGTGTGTGTGTGTGTGTGTGTGTGTGTGTGTGTGTGGGGGGGGGGGTTCTTTTAAGGAAGATGTCATTACTGGATGACTTGCTGATCCCAGATTGTCAGGTGTGCAGAGAGAGACAGAGGAAGAGCGGAAGGGGAACGACCAGACAGACAAAAACACACAAACTTATTCTAAAAAGGCTGCAAAAGTTCACCATAATCAAATATTATAGTTTAGCATGTTGTTAATTAGCCCATAACACAAAGTACGGCTGAGGCTGATGGGAACGCCATTAGCAGATATTTGGTCATAAACCAAAGTATTGGACAAATTGAACGTTTGACCTCATGATTGCACAAGTTACAGTTCATAATCTGGGGGTCATGAATATCTGGACAAACTTTCATGGCAACCCGTCACTTTAGATTGTTGAGATATTTCACTCCGGAACGACAACGTTGCTGTTATAGAGCCATGACGCTCGCACGGCCAACAACTCAAATATCTACTGCATGCCTTTTGAACTTGTTGGTGGGAATGTTGAATACATATGATTTGTAATATATGGATGCAAAACACAATTTGCTAAAATGCTAAAATCAGATTCCTATTGGTTTTATTTGCAGGAAGGAGATTCTGCACAAGAGCAGAATCTATTATTCAGAAAGCTGAAACACCAGAAAAAAAAAAAACCTAAAAAAAAAACTGCCAGCTCCAGTGATTTTGAAATCCAGTAGCCAAATATCCAATTTCAAAAAGTGTTCGATTAACGGCGCGGTTGTAATTCACCGTCAGCAAGTTACACATGCACAGAGCTCTCCGATACACAACGCAATAAATCACTCTGCGGTTACATCAATATCAAAGTCGAGTTCGGGGCGCACGGCGTTTCAAATTGATCAATCACGAGAGTCAGCGAGGAGCCGAGAAGAGCGCGCACGGGACCACGGCAATCACAAAGTGAAGCGGGGGAAGGAACGAGAGAACCAAAAGCGTTTTTTGAAGAGGGGAGTGGGGGGGGTGGAGGAGGAAGACAAAGAGAAAACAGAGAGAGAGAGAGAGAGAGAGAGAGAGAGAGAGAGAGAGAGAGAGAGAGAGGAGCGGCGACAGTACGATGGAAACGCTGCTAAAAGATGATGATGGAGGGAGACGGGAGGAGAAGAAGAAGAAGAGGAAGAAGAAGCTGACTGTCGAGTCATTTGTACTTACTCAGTTAATGTGGTGGTGATGCTGCTGCTGCTGCTGCCGGTCACCCCCCCTCCCTCGCTCTCTATACACTACATGCTGTAAAATGCAGACAGACTGTACTGTGTCCCGTCCCCAAGCCAGGGACGACCTGCACTGAAGCAGGCAACACCTTCTTTCCTATTCTTACCCCACCTCATCCCATCAAAACACACACACACACACACACACACACACACACACACACACACACACACACACACACACACACACACGCAAACAACAACAAAGAAACAAAGCTTTTTTTTTTTTTTGCGTCACTTCACATCAAACCACCTCTCTAAATTTGCACCCCATCCTTGGCTATCAAAAGGTCCGATTCGACACGCGGCACGTAGACAGGAAGCAGAGAAGCCACGGCTCAAGATCTGTCCTCCTGCTCCAGACCCCTGGTGTCCTACATGTACCACATACATCCACACTTATGGCAGCATACTGCTTATTGTATCCTGCTGCAGAAATGAGTCATACTCCACTGCTCCTCCATAGACACCCCACCCCTACCACAGACCAGAAACTATCTGCTCTGTTTTAGGGGAAATCTGCTCCCCTTCTGCATGAAGCAATTTATCATATCACCCTTTTTTTTTTTTTTGGGAGGGGGGGGGGGGGCTGTTGTGCATGCAGAGAGGGAGAAGGTGTAATGATTGAAAAGAAAGTAAAAGGTGCTGGTGTGAACAATGAACCCACACATCACTTCGCCTAAGGCCTTCAAAATGAGCATCATGAATAATTTAAGCCGTGCAATATTCTCAGGGAATCTGGAGATTGTCATTAAGCCCCCCCCCCCCCCCCATCAGGATAACTAATGTCCCCGCCTGAAGAAGATGCCTGCTCAGCCCTTTATCCCCCCCCACTCCTTCTCAGTAACAGTTGCCCCGGCTCCAGTCCCTCACGCTAATGGTGAGCCGGAGGTGATATTCTTCTTCGTGTTTGCGGTGGCTGGTTCTGTCCAGAGAGGGACTTCACGCCTCTAACCCTCACAAACCGTGAGAGTGAATTTTAATTCAATGAAGAACTTATTTTAATGAAGCGTTTAAACTACTTTCTTTTCAAACGGCATTTTGAGCTGAGCTTCAATTGACTCATTTATTTAACATGCATCAGATTTGAATTTTAAATGCAATATCCATGCTTAACGTTTATTTACCAGAGACGCTGTCCTTTTCGTAAACAAATAAATGTACACATCAAATATAAATACAGCAGTTGATATTAGTGCATCTAAAGAATTCCCTTAATTTAAACGGTCAATAACCGTTTGGTCTATAAAAAGAAATAAGAAAATCACACATTCCCTGGGAACTATTTTCTGTTGTTTTATAGACAATTAAAGATGTAGCTGTGTTAGCAGTGACAGTTACACTGGATTCATCTCATGTTTGCATCAGCTAATGTTAGCCTTGATACGCTACTTCTCATTCCAGACCGAGTTAGAGTGAAGTAGCAAAACATCTGAGCTTTACTACTAATGCTATCACCTTTCTATAATAACTTTATTACAGTTGTCTCATCCATATACATACGTGACATTTTGACCACTGCATTTTACCCATCCTAGGTATTTAGGAGCAGCGGGCTGCTGCAAAAGCATCCGGGGAGTTAGTTCGTTGTTTAGTGCCTCGCTCAAGGACACTTCAACCCACTGACAGTAGGACTATGGGATCAAACCGCCAACCTTGTGGTTAAAGGACGTGCCGTTCTACCCGCTGAGCCACATGGGAGGATCGCACTATTTCTGCTTTCAGCGCTATACGAAGAGGCATTGTCCTATCAACAACATGTTTTGATCTTTAGTTTAGTGATTTAGTTGATTCAAATCCCACAAAAGCTAATTTAAACATTTCAATCAACAGTCATTGTCATTATCTATTAATCTGTTGATGACTTTCTCTAATAATCAAAACATTTCTTGGACTATAAAAAGTAGTAGAACCTTTTTCTAAAGTCCAAGTTGATGTTGAGTCACTTGTTTTGTGTAACCAACAGTCTGCAAATCCTATGGTTTGGTATGTTTACTTCAAAAATGACTTTAAATGATTAATTCATTGTCAAAATAGCTGTAGATTCATTTTCTGTCTATCATAATCAGCTACCTAATGCTGTCAGAGTGTCATGTGAGTATGTTTTAATGAACTTCTAGTCGGGCCAAAGTAAATGTGAACTATTCTACTCTAATGGTTTCAGCTCTAAATGAATAAACCAGGACTAAATCAATGCTGGAGATGGTGTGAAAACCTGCAGGAATATAAAGCTTCTTGCTTCTTTCCATCAGGCTCCTGTTTGAGGAGCGATGCTTGAATCCTTCCTCCTGACTTTCCCTCTCTGATGAGTCTAGGATCATGAACTTCGGGGACCTAGCGGCCGATGAGCTCCGCATGCACAGGATCAAAGTTCTCCCCTCTGCTGGACTCTCTGGGAAACTACAACTACCTTACGATGACACCCCCAAAAAATCAATAAATCAAATACATCCGGAGAAACAAACAGGTGGAGTAAAACTGTCTCGATCTAGTCAGCTGATCCAGATGAGAACGTATGACGCACATCAGCCCTGCAGTCACATCCTGAGGCCCAGAAATCAGTCAGAGTTTTGTCTTAAATAACAGCAAATCTCCAGCAGAGTCTTCCACACGCGCTTGACCTGGAAACATTAATTAAAAAAACTGGACTGTGTTGGGATTTTGTAACTCGCTGCCATCTTTCTTTCCACGCGTTGTGCTGCTCTCTGCTGGTCAAAACAACAACTGAACCCGGGGAGAGGATGAGGCAGCTCTGAGGATGAAGATGCAGAGCACATGTATAAAGATAATAAATGCAGAACTACAAATGTCTTTTTTTGTAACTTCCAAAACAGGAACCGTGATTTCTCTCACCGACAGCTTGAACCTGAGACAAGTAGAGGCCGACAAAAGCAGCGCAGAGACACCTGTTCTGTTGAGAAATCCTCTTCACCTTACAGGTTTATTCCGACTCAAGAACACAACGTGGCCCACATTCCCCCACACAGAAGCTGCAGTACTTCCCTCCCACTGACAATCAGTGAGATAATCGGCCTGTGACTGAGATGGAGCGGCTCATGCTGTAGCCTACATTGCATGCATAAATAAAGGGAATAAAGGAAGCCAACAAATGCCTCCGGGAGCTTTTTCTTTCTTTCTTTCTTTCTTTCTTCCTTACCTGCCGTTTGATGAAGCTGGATGTCGTGTCAGAAGATGTGCTGCCATCTGAGCGTTTGAAGCGGCTCTTGCGTTTAGGCAACTTCCTGGGCAGCTGTGATGAAAGAGACGCACACAAGTGAGGGAACAAATACAGATAGAGAGCCAACTTGCACTGTGCTGATTTTTTTTTTAAGGCTTTTCTTAAAAAAAAAGGACAAAATAAAAGCATATATTTAGTAAGGAAAAAAGCTGCTGTGCACCAGTCTATATATATAAATATAAATATCAGCTGTGGCTTTGCCAATATCTCATATATTCCAGGACCTGATTAATCCAGCTGCACATTCTGGTCTGAGTGAAGCTAGAGACACATATTTTTTTTCCCCCGGGCCTCTTGTAACACAGTCCATTAATAACAAAGCATGGATGTTGCAGCATGCTGACAGGGCCCTGTAGATTCAGGCTACAGGTGAGTCAGAGTCACAGTGTGCCAGCATCTTTACGCACAATAAAAGTCAGGGCATATCCAAGTTACTGGTGTGTGCTGATTTACCTACATTAGTGTAAGGAAATGCATTGATATTAATAATAAAAATCCGTTTAAATAAAGCCCTGAAGAGGCTCAAGCAGCACACGTATCAACACGTAATGGGATTATTATCCTGTGTGTGTGTGTGTGTGTGTGTGTGTGTGTGTGTGTGTGTGTGTGTGTGTGTGAGACATAATAACCATAATGTGAGTCTAGTTAATGATCAAGCATCAATCTGCAGTTTCAGTGAAGGCGGAGGTGAAATAAAAAGTAGCTCGCTGCCAAAATCGCGACGCCTCAATTTGAACAACAAGTAGCGAGACATCAGCTAACCTTTTCCTTTTCCGTTTCTCGCCTCATTCGCACTTGTGAATAGCGGAATAAAAGAAGGTGCGGTGGTTTTACCTGGAAATAGTGCGACTGAGAGCCTGTTTCCACAGCAGACAGTGGGTCTACGGGCGATTTGGACATTTTGACTTGCACCATCTATTGAGAGCGCAGGGAGGCGGGCTGCACGCAGACATGGGTTACTGGAGGAGACGGAATACATCTAAAATGCAGTAAAAGACAGCGGGGGGAGAAGCGGCATGCAGGAGCGGAAAACACGGAGGGGAGAAGAAGAAGAAGAAGAAAGAAAGAAAGAAATATCCGAGCTCAGGTTATATGGAAAGCTGGTCAGGGTTTAAAAAAATAAAATAAAAAAAATAAAACGTGTGTTATAAGCTACATCGGAGGAGGGGGGAGGGGGGATGTAGCGCGTGCAGGAAAAATGCCGGAGCAAAAATAAACCGTGGGGACTGAAGCGTCACCGCTCGAGCAGCCGAACAGGTCCGTACTAAGTGTGCGTTTCTGCCGGGGGTGTCAAGATCCAGTTCACACGATGATACAGAGATATCATTTTTTAATCTTTCTTTATTTTAGAGCTGTGATGCTTTGTGTTCAACACGGTGCTGTCTCTCCTCTGTGTGTGTTTTATTTTAATGATGCAAACAGTAACAGAGTGGATCTTTGAATTCATAACACAGGGGGGATTTTTTTTTTTTGGGTAACACAGATATTACACGTGATAAAAAGTGCAAAATATGGAAAAACACTAACATTGAAGAAAGGGTTTTGTAGCAAAGTGTTCAGATCTCTTACCTGAAGTAATACACCTGTGTATAAATACTGTGCAACAGGTAAGAACCCTGCATGTACTCAGGAACAATGTACTTCAAGTGTTAAAAGTAAAAGTACTTGATGCAGAAAAATCCCCCACTGTGACTGTTACACTATTATACATTAAATAATGAGATTATTACTCATGCGTGTCTGTAAAAACCAGGGTACTGTTGACTGCAACACATTTTCATTATCGTATTCATGTGCTGATTTATTTCTAGATTCATTAATTCATTGTTCGATTTATAAATAAACTCAAAAACAGGTTGTAATAAGCCAAAGTGACAGTAATCTTGCTTTACGAATCAACAACAAAATATTGCTAATAAAAATGGTACATTTCAGAAAAATTTATATTATATTACACAGGATTCATTATGCGTAAGCACCACTAATATTGCAGCTGGTAAAGATGGGGCTAATTTAAGCTACTATATACTGGGCAGCCATGTCATATCCTCTTAGTTTATTTATGTTTTATATTATCAATTTGTTTATTATTATTATTATTATTATTTCATTTTTTGGCAGATTAGACGTTTAGTCAGTGAGGCTCAAACTGATAACACATGTTGTAAATAGTCTGTAGGCGTAAACTACCAGTAAAGCGAGGGAGCTGTCAATCATCTTGAGAGGAGGTCTAATCAGGCAAAAAATGAAAACACCTGTTCACGAGCTTTGAAGGGACTTGGACAGAACTGGAGCGACTCTTTCTCAGGTGGTTCTTGGAGACCGAAGAGCTCAAAGTGGAGTGAATATTGGACTTGACGACGTTCATCAGGCGACGCGATGTAGATTAAAGTTTCTGCTTTGTGTTGTAGGTTTGACTCTGCTAGACGTCTCTCCCTGCTTCCAGTCTTTATGCTAACTGTTGACACACGTCACAGTCCTACTGGACAACCAGAATAATAGTCTCTACAATATCTAAGCACATGTCATTGTGTTCCTTTACATTTAGGTTGTGTAGGGTCAGCTGTTAATGATCCTTACACAGTGGTGGAACAAGTAGAAGTACCACGATGCAGAAATACTCTGTTCTGAGTAAAAGTCATGCATTCAAAACGTGTCTTTAATCACTTAACGTACAAAAGTGTCAGTATCAAGAAAATGTACCCGTGATTCAGACTGAACCACTTCAGAATATGTATTATGTGATTATTATATTATTTACGTATTAATTTATAGACCATTTAAATGTTGCAGCTACACGGTGGGGCTAATTTTCATTAGTTTAGTAGCTTGTGAATCAATAAAGTCTTATCTTAACCTATAATAATATCATATTTTTTTGTTTTTAAGTAAATAGGAACTAAATTCATCAACTAAATGTAGTGGAGTTGCTGTTTTCAAGTAAACTTGAAAACAGTTTCACTATAAGTAGTGTTCTATGAGCTCAGCCTTTGTTACGGTTCACGAGACGTGTCCCAGTGTCCTCCTGTAGAAGGAAATCAAAGACGCCACAAAGTGAAAGCAGCAGATTCCGGTCTGTACTGCTCTAGTGTTGTGAGCCTTACACTGTCCATATTGATATTTTAACAATAATAATAGCGTATTAATCAGTGAACTACTTACAGTAATGGACAAAACTGAGCCTCTGAGCTCAAGGCTTCATATTATAAAGCACTATAGTTACTAGTTTAATTGATTTGTACATAAAACATGTATTATCAACTTCTTAATTGTGCTGCATTGTTATAGGTTTAAGGTTATGGTAGGTAGGTGCGTGAGGTTATGCTGGGATTAACGTGCGGTCATCATCTTATAAGAAAGATAAAGTTATACGTTGTCCTTCACCAAAAACTGACAGGAGAGTCCATGAAGTCCCTAAAAGTATGTGGTTGCACATGACCATAACTTGTGTGTCATTATCCTGTTTGAGTATGATTAAAAAAAAAAAAGCTGCATCATCATTGGAGACCTTGAAGGCATAATTCAACACTTTGAAAAAGGCCGTTTTGCATCGTGCATACGTTTAGTGTTGATACTTTTAAAGCTACTACAAGGAACTTTCATTGTTTGTTGACTTTGGCGGTCCCTGTGGACAGAAGTGGTAGTGTTTTAGAGCACTCAGAGGTCTCGCAGACTTTTCCGCTCAGTCCTGGTTCTGGTTCTGGTTCTCCCTTGCCTCCCTTCCCTCCAGCGAGTCCATCAACACGGTCCGGGTCTCCAGATACGAAGCTCTGCTCCTCCCTCCCTGAGCGTCCAAGTCCAGGTTGAAGGAGGCCGCGGACCCTGATCTGGGTCTCTCAGCAGTGGGCTGCTCACTGCTGGAGGCCTCATTGGTGTCTGAGCTGAAGGACTTTAAGGTGAAGCTGCATCATTTCTGCTGATTTTGCACAGAATCCAACCCGGAGCATTAAGAATAACTATATTAAAATAGCAAATCTCCCCGCTGATGGTCTTGTTTACTTATGTAGGTCATATAGAGGCATCGGTATTACATTGAAACTGTTTCATAACCAGTTAAAAGTTCCTCTCAACATCTTTAAGTACATTTTGCTGGTAATATTTGTCTATTTCTGCACTGTGGTGTTGCTACTTTTTAATAAAGTATGACTTCTTCCAGCTGTATGTCAGCCTCACCAGGTTTTAGACACTATTGAGTAAAAACGAATGAAGGTGTGAGCTGACTGTTCCTCCCCCACATCACTGTTTTTGTTTCACTTCTGGGAGAGACTCATGCTGGAGATCATAAACTGGTGGGGGGTTTTTTTGGCCGGCTGGGCTCGCTACAGACACGGCTTCACCCCTAGAGGGAGTGCCGAGTTACTAAAAGTGGGAATGAAGAGAGTGGTGTGAGCCACGGCGCGCCTGGTCCGAGGAGAGCTGCGTCAAGCGTCAAACCAGCCTCAGTTAAACGGCATTACAACGGGCACTAAGTGGAACGTTTATTTCAAAATAAGAGCTGAAAAAAAATAAAGGCGCAAGCGAGCATTGAAAAGGACCGTGTGGCGTATACTGTACATATTGTAAAACCCCCTGAGGAGGAATTGTGATATTGTTCTAATCTTGACCAGAGCTGAAATAAAAGCGTAGATACAAATACAGAACTAGAAATACATAAAATAAGGTGAATATTAACATCAACAATGAACAACATACAATGTCTTATCTATGATCGAGAGATAAAGACAAAAACATATATCATATTAACCATAAACCAGTGTCGCATATGTTGAGCAAATACACTTTTCTGAGAACATAATTGTTTAGAGTTATTGCCAATAGACTGGTATTTGGATGAATAACTGTCTATGGATACGTTAAGTGTTTAAATGAGATAAATGCATTATGAAATAATCAAACAATATGAATTATTTCTTTTTATTACAAAATGTAATTTTGTTGTGCTAAGCTAACCCGCTGCTTCCTGTATCCCTTTATATCTAATGGACAGACAGTGAAAGTGCCACTGCTGGTTTTACGCGTTTTAACTTGAAAATCAATAACCGGAAGCGTGATGTTTGTATTGTCCCCGGTCTTGACAGTGGTGCTTGGAGCCGAGAGGGTCAGGGGGAGGAGAGGAAAGGGAGTGGAGCGCGAGAAGACGACAGGGAGGGAGATCCAGCACTGGGTGACCAAATTTTTAACCGGACCATCCTTTTGGACAGCCGGGCTACAAATGGTCCTCCACTCCGGCCGCTCCGACCGACCACCACCACGCCGAACCGGAGGATTGTCTGCCGCGGTCCTGTCGGGGAATAGAAAACAAGAAGATGATCACGGTGAGTCCGTCTTTCTGACAGCAACTGCTGCTGCTGCTGCTGCACACTGCAGGCCGACATACACATATATAATATATGTGTTCTCCTGTCACACAAGCGTCTCCGGCGCTGAACCGCAGACGCCTCGGACACCTCTCTGTCAGTGCACCGCGTCTGCAGGAGGGAATGACACGGCTGGCAACAGTTGCTGTAAGGCCTCGCACACTGGTAGTGGTGGAGGTGGTGGTGGTGGTGGTGGTGGTGGTGGAGGATACACGGCCAGTTAATGTTCCCCCACTGGCGGCCAATAGCAACATATCCGTGTGATGAGCTGCATCATTGTTTCTCATTACAGCTGACAGTCCTGATGGGGTGTTAATAAGCTACATTCACAAGCTGCAGCCTCCTGCATCTGATGCTCATAATGACTCACATCAGATACGTTTTTCACAACATAACTTTCAACGTATCCCCTGCTCACACCAACACATGGGGTTTGTAAATAATGGGTGTTTAGAGTATTATTCACAGCTATAGCCCCCCCCCCCCCCCCTCCATCAAGTGACTGATGTTGAGGAATGTGCAGCAGCAGTAACGTGTTTATATCCGTTTATTTACCCAGAGCTCGTGTTTGTCAATACGCTTACCCTGAGAGCTGCTGCTGTGCTGCAGACTGAAGGACATTTGCACAAATGTAAATCGCTGACGGAGGCGTGTGTGTCTGTGTGTGTGTGTGTGTGTGTGTGTGTGTGTGTGTGTGTGTGTGTGTGTGTGTGTGTGTGTTTCCAAACGTGGTCCACCGGACGCCACGGAATGGCTTTTATGGTCCCCGTTATGGTTGTCACATAGGCCATGGTGTTATGTAACGAGAAAGCCTACGCTGTTTGAATGCGGGCCCTCACACACGGCCTGCCTTGTTGCATGGCATTTAGACGCCGGATCGGAAACACATCATCCGCACATGATTATGGGAATAAAACAAAAAGGTTGCATACCTTTTTTTGATTTCCACTAATTAGTTGATCTATTTTTTTTTGCATCTAGATGACAACTGAGCCACCACTACACACACACACACACACACACACACACACACACACACACAGATGCATGCAGCGTCGGACTCGTCTAACTGGAACAAGCCCACAAGGATTGACTTCATGCTCGCTGCTTGTGACTGTAACGCCAGTGTCCGGTTTGAAAATGTCCCCTAGGAATAGTCAGTCTTCCCTTCTCCGCTTCCCCTCCCTCCTCTCTCCTCTTTCCTCTCTCCTAACGCTAGTGGGGGGAAACCGGAGAGTACAGCCAAGCACCATGCAAACACACGCACGCACACACACACGCACGCACGCACGCACGCAGGCACACGCACACAACAAGCGACTGGCAACACCGCGACGTTTGCAAATGGGTACAAGCTGGTCGACCTTGTGCAAGGGGGGGGGGGGGACGCAGCTGGGGAGGTGGAGGGAAGGAGGTGTTGGTGGAGGTGGGAGGAGAGAAGAGGGGAGGTGTGTGTGTGTGTGTGTGTGTGTGTGTGTGTGTGTGTGTGTGTGTGTGTGTGTGTGTGTGAGAGAGAGGGGGGGGGGGGGGGGGGGGGGGGGGGGGGGGGGGCGGTTCTCCTTGAATCTTGTCGATCCGCTGCCAGGGAGGAGGTTACGCGGTTTTGGACGGATATACGTGCCAGAGAAGACGCATGCAGGAGGCAAGATATAGCGAGGAAATGCTATTTTTGCTTCGACAACACAGCGTGCCTCTCCGGTGGAAAATGCCGATCGATGAGGTGGCGGTGGCGGTGGCGGCAGCAGGAGCGGCGGCTGCGTTTTTGCGTGTCTTCTTCTCTGCGCTGTGTGGAGCTCCGGGTGTCTGGAGGCCTGCTTAGATCAGCTGGTAGCAGTTGCTGAGGCATATGTGGACGTTTAATTCAATCAGGACGAAGACGACCACACTACTATACTATTATTACATTAACTTCTATTATAAAGACACTGTCGGGTTATTATAGTAACAGTAGAGACATACTATACAGTGGGACCAGGTCAGGATAAACCTACACTTTTAATATTTTTGATATTTTCTGTCGGCACTACAACCAAAACCACGATGTAGGCTAAAGAACTGTGTCTAATGTAGACGTGTCTCCTCTGGTCGATACCCAGTCCTCTTAATAAGGCCCTTAGTGGTTTAGTGCATCCTATACACAAATGAATGTCATAAACCCAAAGGCACTACTTACTTCATACAGCGGAAGAGATAAACTAATATCCGTAACATATATATATATATATATATATATATATATATATGTATATCAGATATACACGTTCATACATTTGTACAAAAGCAAGTCAAACATTGTGTATTTAAACCGTCTACAGTATCCAACAGTAAAGCTTAATTTAAAGACAACAGTAGAATATAAAACCCGATTTAATTCACAGGCGACACTTTCTCTGCTGCTCCCAGGACATCGCATTGATTTCATCCAGCAACAAAGCACTGATACAATAATTATTATTAATAGTTATACGATGCTTAAAGGGAAGTAGCTTGAGTTTCTAGTAATTTCTAAACAACTTTGGGTTTTAGCGCTGCAGGGTCCCACAGATCCTGTCATGCTGTGTTTCCCGTTGCTGTCTTGATATTTGACAGTATCCTGTTGTCCAGTGGCATTTATCTGTATTTATTACTGGTCTTTTTATCATCGATTGGGATAATAAACAGAGCTTGAAGGAGTCTCTCTTTATCTTCAGCCCAACTGACTCCAAAATGCGCTCGCGTGTTTATGCCAGAGTGTGTGTTTTAGTACGGGGGTCAAAGTTCTGCTTCACCTTTTAAAAAAAAAAAAAAAAAAAACAGGCCATTAAGCTATTTTGGATCCTGTCCTCCCCCCTCTCCCCCCGTCCTCCCCCATAGTTTTGGAAGTAGCTTGATCTATGAATCTCTCTGTTTTTATGAGACACAGTCTCAAGTGTGTCCGGTTGTGCAGGAAATGGGATTCATTGTGCTTTTAGCCGACAGTTGTGTTTTTTATTTCCTTTCAGATTTGGGTTGAAGAAGATCTTTGCTAACAAGCTATTGAGAGAGCTAACCGGTGTCAGGCCTGTTCATTAATCAGGCTGTTAGCATCAAACGACAGACTGGACATTACTATCATGACCTGATGTACTCGCTGCTTAAATTTGAGCCGCGACACCATCTCAAATATCTATTTGTGCATCGGCTTTTATGCAATGTACTGTATGTGTCTGGTTCTTCCTCTAGACCCAGCGGAAGCCGTGGAGATAGGCCTGGAAGCAGAGACTGGTCATCTCATTAACCTTGGTCTCTGAGTGCCGTCCCTGGCACACAAATCTGGGGCTTCGTGAAGCGACTGGTGCGCTTTCTGACCCCATCCAGTCAGTCCCACCCCCCCCCCCCCCCCCCCCCTGTGGCCCAGCAGCCTCTACAAAACTCCTCCTCACTTCTTCAAAAAATTTGTCCGCGGGGATAAATGAGTGAACCGGCTGCAAGGGAAAGGGCTGGGACATGTACCAGAACCCCAACAGGTAAATTCACGTCAACATGGCGGATAGAGGAGGTACATGGTATCGGTGCTGTAGCTGTTATCTGTCTTTGTTCCTGTACTGACCGTTCCTCTCTCTGCCCACCTAGAATGTCCTGGTTCAGTGGTTTCCTAGTCGCCAGGGTGGACGACCGCAAGACTGCGTGGGGGGAGCGCAATGGCAAGAAGTCCAAACGGAAGGGAGGCTCATCTCTCTGCAACCCGCGTTACATGAGCTGTCTGCGGGACCCAGATGCCATGGAGCCCCCTTCTGGTGCCCCCCTCCATCAGCACCACCGCGGAGGGGTGGCCGGGGCCATGGGAGGCGGGGGCAACTTCGGCGTCCGTTGCGGATGGCAGGAGGACCACTACGGCAAAAGGGGAGGAGCTCCCGGGGAAGGGGTGGGGCTGAAATCGGTCGACTTGGGCTTCGAGGATGGCGAGTTGAAAGGGAGGAAAGGTGGGTGCAACGGAGGAAGCGGGGACATGGGCGACGACGGTCCCAACGGCGCAGCGGGGGTGGTGACGGCTGCGGACTGCTGGCTCAGGGTGGTGCAGGTGTTCCAGTCTAAAAAATTCCAGTCCCGCAAACTGGAGCGCCTATACCAGCGTTACTTCTTCAGACTGAACCAGAGCTCCTTGACCATGCTCATGGGGGTGCTTGTGATCGTGTGCGGCATCATGCTGACCTTCCACTGTGTCCACGCCGCCCCTCACGTGGCCTACTCCTCAGCCCTGTCGGTGGCGATGGCGCTCTTCATGGCTCTCATGGTGGTGTGCAACCGCAACGGCTTCCACCAGGACTACATGTGGATGGTCAGTTACCTGGTGATCGGAGTCCTGCTGTCCGTGCAGGTGTTCGGGGTGCTCATGGTGGCACCCAGGAGCGCCTCTGAAGGCATCTGGTGGTCCGTGTTCTTCATCTACATCATCTACACTCTGCTGCCTGTGAGGATGAGAGCGGCTGTGCTGAGTGGAGCCTTGCTGTCCATCATACACGTGGTCACGACGTGGCAGATCAATCAGGAAGACCAGTTCCTCTGGAAACAGGTGAGAGAGGCTTGACTGGTTGACCTGAACAGACGCCGATGGTGATGGGAGGAAACTACTGTCACTATTTCCCTTTTATGTTGTCTTGCAGATAATATATATCAGCATTTTATCCTGCATCTTTTCATGAATGAAGTTCCGTACACTCTGCTCACGTTATATGTTTCCACCTCCTCTAACTCAAAGACCCTTCGGTTGATCCGTCTGCACAAATGCATTGTTGTGTAGCTAAGCATTGTTGAAAACTTTATTTTTAAAGTGAAGCAACAGTCAGAGCATCTTTTGCTTCTGAACTGTGAGTTAAAATGATATCTCTCGCATTTGATTGGACAGGTAAAAAAAAGTAGGCGGGGTTAGAGTGTTGCGTTCCTATCGTGTCATGATATTATTGGTTGAAATTGTCGGTACTAGTTTACGTAAGCACGCTTTATATTTTGGTTTTTCAGGAAGAAAAGATGATTGGATTTTGATATAATGACGCAAAGAAATTATTTTGCATATATTGTTAAAAAAGTGCACATATGATTTTGGGACGTAAAGCATTTTTCATTTCATCTCGACTTTAAGGATCTGGCGTGAGAAGGTTATAGTTGTAGCTTTTTGATAAGGTGTAGAAACTTAACGTTTCATCATATTCTCTTGTTTTCATGAGAATAAGAAGATTTCTGATTAAATTGCCGAGCTAATAGCCGTCTCTTTATACGATGAACAGGCTCTGGACGTTGCGTATGTCTACCCGATGACATATTGCAAATATACGTGATAGAAAACAAAATCTCTCCATTTACTCTGATATGATTACACATCCAGCAGACAGGAGGCAACATTAGCTTTCATCTGGAGTTGTCTTTGTGGCGACCCGCTGTCCTCATAGCTTGGTTTTGGTCTCCACCATCTCTTCAGGGAACGATCTGGCTTTTAAGCTGCTAGATCCTTAACTGTGTTCCCCCTTCTAGTCTCTATAGCTTTGTCTGCACGGTGGGGTTATCATAGTCGAAAATCAGCTCC